>NC_034190.2:23938810-24238810 GCF_002021735.2 Oncorhynchus kisutch
GTTTATTAAGTTGTTTTTACCTAGGATATTAGTTTATTAAGTTGTTTTTACCTAGGATATTAGTTTATTGAGTTGTTTTTAAATAGGATATTAGTTTGAGTTGTTTTTACATAGGATATTAGTTTATTGAGTTGTTTTTAAATAGGATATTAGTTTGAGTTGTTTTTACATAGGATACTGGTTTATTGAATTGATTAAACAATTAATTAACTGCATGTATGAAGAGACAGCTGTTATGTACATTTCTCACAATATTCAAACAATATTGATTTGTTCGACTTCCATCTGAAATAATTTGTCTGAAATCTAAATGAGATGTACTGATGGAACAGGTAAGACTGAAGCAGCATCGATAACACTGAACTGAATTCCCCTTTAATGGCGCTGCTCTGACAGGTGTGTAGGTGTTCTCTCTCCACCTCACTCTCAGGAGGAGGCAGAGATGGACATTATGTTGGGTGTGTTGAGAACCGTACAGAGATGATTAGTGTGACATCGCTGCCAACATGAAAATAGGAACCCATCTCTGCACTGTCAAAATAACTGATTGCTCTCTCACCAAAATGATGTGTGCCTATTAGTTTGATCCTGGGGAAAAAGAAAAACACCCATCTTCATATTAGAACAGATGGAGATTCAGAACCACACACACACTCATATTCACACTTATATGTTAACACCTAATGTCTTGTAAGCACTACTGCATCCTTCCTTCCTCAGCAGCACCATATACCCAGTGAGACCTTTCATTCACTGTAAAATCGTAATACAGTTCAAATGACTTCTTCTTCTCTTGATTTAGTCAACACTATACCCTACCCCCTATAACCTCTTTAACTGCCAAGCTCGTCATTTGTGACAAGGATAATCTTCACTTGGAGGATTATGAAGCTACCCCGTAGTCATCACTTTTGGTCAGCTTAGCTCACATTAGCCAGCACCCCATGGCTTAGTGCTTCCAGCTTTGTATCTCGGTTCAAAAGGAACATCGGAGATTTGCGGCGACGGTTCAGCCGTAAGTCGGTAAAACCAGCGTGGTTATCGTTCACAGCTCCCGGTTCCCTTGGTTCAAAGCACCAATCACTATTAAGCACCCAACTGTTGCCAGCAGTATTTTCAGTAATATCTTCTTTTTTTTGTTGAAAATAAACCTTGAGCTATATTGGAGCATCTGGGGACTTAGCCTCTTGCCCTTGCCTACATACTGTGGGGGGAATCATTGAGAAAGGACATTTATTGTAGTTTGTTGTAGTTAAATGTGAGGCAGAGATCGTAGTTTGGAGGTCAGGATGAAGCTCCAGCTGTGTACTCATTGCCCTATTGAAATAATCAGTGCTTGATTGATGTAATCCTGACTTGATTGATGTAATCCTGACTTGATTGATGTAATTCTGATTTAGACTTCCTGACCTGGTCATAAATAATCCTGCTGTAAATTGAACCTTTATTTAACTAGGCAAGTCAGTTAATTAAGAACAAATTTACAATGACTTATTTACAATGACGACCTGGATACAGCAGTACCCTATATAACCCGCCTATTTTCCACACAGACAAACATTGTTTTCAAGCCACTCTAACCTATCTGTTCACTGTGATGCAAAGCAAATGGTCAAAATCAGAGAGCACATATAGAGGACATGTATGCACTGAGAGGAAAAACAAAATACAACTGAATAAACATTGCCGTGGCTTCTCATTGTTTGCCGTCGGTTGGTCGTCAGACTCGACTGATTCCCGAGTGTGGTCCAGAGTGACAAGCATGCAGAGCATGTACAACATAGACGTTTGATTTGTGAGTCTCCCATCGCTCAGAGAGCCTAGAGGCTGGTTGACTGAATTAGGAGCCAGTGTGTTATCTCTCCAATGGAAGGCAGAGAGGCTGATTGCTGCCCTCATTTGTAGCGCGGACCACGTTTGGCCAGTGTAATAGCAGCCATAGAAACCGCATCAACGAAAGTAATTGTTTTGGGAACCCTGGAAAAAATATTAGCGTGCTTTGCGTGTGGCTTCTCTCTCTCTCTTAGTCTGAGGCCTCGACAATATGATAAAATATTCCCTCTTAGAATGCTGGAGTAAAAAGTTTTAGAGTAGACTGAAAGCTCTCTGGAGGTTTTAGGGGAAACAAGTAAATACATTGTGTGCTTGTTCTCGTCCTAGGTGTGACTCACACCTTTTAAGAAGATCCACCACCTTGTTGTTAGACAATGTAATGGATTCTGCAACCCTTACTCTGATAGAGCTATTGCATGGTAGATGTATGATAGTTAGTCATTGAATGTTCGCAGCAAACGTAAAAGCTAATGGAATATGTTAACTGTTCTCAGCTACCGATCAGCATTATTGAAAGCAGCT
Source organism: Oncorhynchus kisutch (assembly GCF_002021735.2). NCBI lineage: Eukaryota > Metazoa > Chordata > Actinopteri > Salmoniformes > Salmonidae > Oncorhynchus > Oncorhynchus kisutch. The sequence continues at coordinate 23,941,166 of NC_034190.2, forward strand.
CTGACGATGTGACTGACAGACGTTCTACATGTGTTCCAGGTTGCTATGGAGTGGACGGGGAGAGCGATTCCATCATGAGTTCTGCCTCGGAGAACTCTACGGAACCGTGGTTCTGTGATGCCTGCAAGAACGGAGTCACGCCCAGCTGTGAGCTCTGCCCCAATCAGGACGGGATCTTCAAAGAGACTGACGCTGGGAGGTGGGCCATGATTCTACACACTGATTTTATGATTTTTCACATGATTTAATTTGCTCATTTGGGTGAATTACATTGGACCAATCACGCACACTCTTGAAATTGCAATCAACACACTAGGAATTGCCTACACTATAGGAATTGCCTTCAACCACATCAACAAAAGTAGTTTGCCGTTAATGATAAGTCATTGCAGGCGACCTAAAGCCTCTCTCCATTTAAATTGTGCATGCATTCAGCTTTGGAGAAAGTATAGCAGGTGGAGAGAGGGAAAGAGAAGAGAGGGAAGACCGGGAGAGAGAGAATGAGAGGGAGGGTTAGGGGAAGAAAAAGAGAGAAGGGTAGGGAATGGAGAGAGGGAAAGAAGGCAAGTGAGGGAAGGAGAGAAAGATAGGAGGGGGGAGAAAAAGAGAGGAGAGACAGTGAGGGATAGAGAGAGAGAAAGTGTGTTATTTGAAGCGTGGAGACTCCAGCCACGCTGTCGCTGATAAGGCTCCTCAGCCAGCCTGCACCCGAATTTACTACTTCACTAGAGCATGAAAAACACAGCAAATTAAACTGTGGAGCGCTCGCTTGCTTGCTGGAGATGGATATCTTTATATTGGACTTCGGATTCTCGTCCCCAAAGTCCGCATGTGAAAATGTGTCACACCAAACTGATGCTCAGTCAGAGAGTGTGGCTTGGGCTGCTGAAATCAACTACTGAAGTTTTAAAAGCTTTTTAAGTGTTTAAGTGATTCATTTCTGTTCATTATCTGAGTGAAGTTTTCATATTTTGCTATGTTTACATTTTCAAATTTTGCAGTACCTAATTTAATAGAGCTTTGTCAACACACATTTACTTGTATACCTTAAAGATGCTTTAAAAGGTTTTGTATAATTTCAGCCAGTAGTGTACAACGTCATACATTTCATATTATATGTTACGTCCTGCAATTTTTTTTTATATATATATCGTACCAGTCAAAAGTTTGGACACACCTACTCATTCAAGGGTTTTTCTTTATTTTTACTATTTTCTACATTGTAGAATAATAGTGAAGACATAACAACTATGAAATAACACATAACACAAAATAGATTTTAGATTTGATGTTCTTCAAAGTAGCCACCCTTTGTCTTGATGACAGCTTTGCACACCCTTGACATTATCTCAACCAGCTTCATGAGGAATGCTTTTCCAACAGTCTTGAAGGAGTTCCCACATATGCTGAGCACTTGTTGGCTGCTTTTCCTTCACTCTGTGGCCCAACTCATCCCAAACCATCTCAATTGGGTTGAGGTCGGATGATTGTGGAGGCCTTCTTGGTCAAATAGCCCTTACACAGCCTGGAGGTGTGTTTTGGGTCATTGTCCTGTTGAAAAACAAATTATAGTCTCACTAAGCGCAAACCAGATGGGATGGCTTATCACTGCAGAATGCTGTGGTAGCCATGATGGTTAATTGTTCCTTGAATTTTAAATAAATCACAGACAGTGTCACCAGCATCACACCACCACCTTCATGCTTCACGGGGGGAACCACACATGCAGAGATCATCTGTTCTCCAACTCAACATCTCACAAAGACATGGCAAATCAGACCAAAGGACAGATTTCCACCGGTCTAATGTCCATTGCGCATGTTTCTTGGCGCAAGCAAGTCTCTTATTAGTGTCCTTTAGTTGTGGTTTCTTTGCAGCAATTCGACCATGAAGGCCTGATTCACATAGTCTCCTCTGAACAGTTGATGTTGAGATGTGTCTGTTACTTGAACTCTGTGAAGCATTTATTTGGGCTGCAATATGAGGTGCAGTTAACTCTAATGAACTTATCCTCTGCAGCAGAGGTAACTCTGGGTCTTTCTTTCCTGTGGCGGTCCTCATGAGTGACAGTTTCATCATAGTTCTTGATTGTTTTTGCGACGGCACTTGAAGAAACTTTCAAAGTTCTTGAAATGTTCCATATTAACTGACCTTCATGTCTTAAATTAATGATGGACTGTTGTTTCTCTTTTGCTTATTCGAACTGTTCTTGCTATAATATGGACTTGGTCTTTTACCAAATAGGGCTATCTTCTGTTTACCACCCCGACCTTGTCACAACACATCTGATTGGCTCAAATGCATTGGCTCAAATGCAAGAAGGAAAGAAACTCCACAAATGAACTGTTAACAAGGCACACCTGTTAATTGAAATGCATTCCAGGTGATTACCTCATGAAGCTGGTTGAGAGAATACCAAGAGTATGCAAAGCTGTCGTCAATGCAAGGGGTGGCTACTTTTGAAGAATTTTGGTTACTACATGATTCCATATGTGTTTTTTCATAGTTTTGATGTCTGCACTATTATTCTACAATGTAGAAAATAGTAAAAACAAAGAAAAACCCTTGAATGAGTAGGTGTAGTAGGCACATGCTTGAAATAGCGCCTTTGCTAATGTATCCTTTTCATGTGTATTTTCTAGATGGGTCCATGTGGTTTGTGCGCTCTACGTCCCTGGAGTAGCGTTTGGGGACATTGATAAACTACGACCAGTGACTCTCACAGAGATGAATTACTCCAAGTATGGGGCCAAGGCAAGTACAAATGACATGTTTTTATATGTTTCAAAGAATAAAGATGATGTAAATCGTGTGGAACAAAATCAATCCATATTACTTCCAACATGCTTTTTCACAGTGGAAGACTGAGGAATGGGTTTTAGATTTTTGGACTCCCTGTTTTTGACAACACAGACAATAGACTTCCGTTGTCTGTGATGAATTAGTCTGGTTTATGAGGAGCAGCACAGTTAAGACAGTAATAAAATGACTCTTGTGTGGTTAGTTACTGTCAAACTTTACATCCAACTATACAATCAGTGGAGTGATCAATCAGTGGAGTCACTCTGACATTCATTCTAGATAGAACCCTTTTGAGGGTCACTAAGCCAATAGAAGACTTTTGTGGAGGAGAATGATTTTTAGAAGCACTTGAAAAGGCTTCCTGCTGTGGTTCAGGGCCTTTTCAAACGGAAAATGAATTGCTGCTGGAAGACTGGTATTACTATATTTGAGAGGAGAATAATTAAAGCATTTGCAAGTTTCTCCATGTGGTCACTTTGTTTGTTTGATTGAACTGAGGGAAGTCATTGTCGAAGGTTTCTGAACCTTTTATGGTCTCCTTTGTCTCTGAGTGCAGTTTCTGAGCTCTCTATTGCATAAATGGGGTTTCTGACCAATGTTTTTGCTTCCTCTGTGTCCAGGAGTGCAGTTTCTGCGAGGACACCCGGTTCGCCCGGACAGGCGTGTGTATCAGTTGTGATGCTGGCATGTGCCGATCCTACTTCCATGTGACCTGTGCTCAGAGGGAGGGGCTTCTCTCCGAGGCAGCTGCGGAGGAGGTAAGAGAAGAAAACAGGACATGAATCATGTGACCCTGTGTTTTTTAAAATTTATTTTGTCAAATTCCTCACATATGGTGTCAGAAGTGGGATTTGATTAAATCTCAGTCTGTTTTTAAAGACCCTGTTATGCGTTTCAACAACATAGCGGGGGTGAGGATGTTCTTAGAGCAGGATATCCATCAGATCCCAGTTTCCAGACCTCCCATCAGTAGCCTTAATTCATCTGATCAATTGATTGACTTCCTTACTTGGAATCAGTTTGTCAATGAGACAGTAAGGTATTAATTTACTGTAAGTTCCTCTGGTCCCAAACGAGTAGTCCTTTAAAACAGTCTATAAACCGGCCCTGGCTCCTACACCAACCTCCTGCTTACATGGAAATTGTAATAACAAATCTAAGTCTGTACACTATAACGGTCTGGTTATAGTTAGTATTCAGGATCCTTCTGCAGTGCAGCTCATATGCGAATCGCCTCACTTATTTCGGTGGCATAAAGGTGGCCGGCGCACCGATAAACCCAGCCGGCGCACCGATAAACCCAGCCCAGAAAGTGCCTACTCACCGTTATCCACTTAATCCAGTGAGCTGTGGCAAAGGGCCCCTATCAACAGGTGAAGCCTCTGATAAAATCCACCGAAACACCTTAAGCCTAAACGGTTCTAGGGGAGCCAGGGGCCTGCCTGGGAAATGGCCGGCGGGTTTTGTAGTGTATTTTATCCCTATGACGGAGGATGAAGAGGAAAGAGAGAGATGAATGTTTTAGGACCTTGAAGGTGAGCTGTATGGTTGTTGTGGATATGGAATATAATTAAGAAATACAGGCTTTTATTGTAATTCACTGTTTTCTTACCTGGAATTTGGAAGACCATTACTGAGAAAAAAATCCCCATCGCCATACTCCGTTGTAAGAATAAGATGCACTCTTCTTCACCAGTGAGCACAGTTCATCACTCTATGGGAGCACTACATTGATGTTATTTTGATCTCGGATAACAATGAAACCGTTAGTATTTGTTAGTTTCTAATTCTCAGAGTAAAAACTCTACAGACACTATGAAAGCTGAACCAAGTTTCATTCTTCCCAGGGGATCAATACAGCTGCATTAGACAAAACATGTTTTTTAACACAAGTATATATATATATATATATATATATATATATATATATATATATATATATATATATATACTCCAATTTAGATGCACTCCTCCTCTCCAACCCTTACATCTGTTATGGTTTGACAGGAAGACAAAGTGATGGGGTAATAAACCATTCCTTCTCACTTAAGGTGACCTGACCTCAACCCCCTTGATGTCTAATCCAAAGCTCTCCACCTGTTTCACCTATAGCACTCCCTTAACTGCCTCCCGTCCACCCAGCACATTCCAAAGCCATCTGTCTCCTACAGATAACCATTGATGTAAAAAAAAAAAAAACTGTCTCTATCACTCCTCAGGTACTATAGTATTACTTCTGATGTATCATGTCTCTAGTATAACAATGTTCCATGTTTAACCCAGAATCTAACATGTTATTTTGAATGTAATTGACTGTATTTTACACAGGCAAATTGATCTCTTGACTTAAGAGTGCTGAAAGGCATGGCATACACGGTACACAAGGAACAATGTTGACCTGTGGTCGATCGTGTTTTGAACACGTGTGTGTTTCCCCAGGACATAGCCGATCCCTTCTTTGCGTACTGTAAGCAGCATGCGGACCGCTATGACAGGAAGTGGAAGAGGAAGAACTACCTGGCTCTCCAGTCCTACTGCAAGGCGTCTCTACAGGACAAAGAGAAGCAGCTGGCCCCCGAGGCACAGGTGAGAGGTCAAGACTGGCTCAGACTCAATGACCTGTCTTCGACAGTAAGTTATCCATATATCACTTATTTACTTTTATTTTACATTTACATTTGACATTTGAATCATTTATCAGACGCTCTTGTGCAGAGCGACTTACAGTAGTGAGTGCATACATTTTGGTACTTTTTCATACTGGTCCCTCATGGGAATTGAACTCATAACCCTGGCATTGCAAGCTCCATGCTCTACCAACTGAGCCAGGCAGGAGTGAATTGAAGGAGAACCCAGCAGCAACAACCTGGGGAGGTTTTAAGTTGTAATTTCTGCATCCAAGATGGCATCCTATCCCCTATATAGTGCACTCCTTTTGACCAGGACCTATAGGGAATAGAGTACCATTTGGGACGCAGTCAAACTGTCATTAGATAATGAAGTGTGTGTTTCTTTGTGTTGTGTTGAACCCCTGGCAGGCCCGTATTACCACCCGGCTGCAGCAGTACCGGTCCAGGGCAGAGCTGTCCCGTAACACCCGGCCCCAGGCCTGGGTCCCCCGGGAAAAGCTGCCGCGACCCCTGACCTCCAGCGCCTCCGCCATCAGGAAACTCATGAGGAAGGCTGAGCTCATGGGCATCAGGTAGGAGTTAAAACCTCTTAATTAATCCAACTCTTTTATTTAAATTTTCGCCTAAAATGTTATACCCAAATCTAACTGCCTGTAGCTCAGGACCTGAAGCAAGGATATGCATATTATTGATACCATTTGAAAGGAAACACTTTGAAGTTTGTGGAAATATGAAATTAATGTAGGAGACTATAACACATTAGATCTGGTAAAAGATAATACCATCATCTTTGAAATGCAAGAGAAAGGCCATAATGTATTATTCCAGCCCAGGCGCAATTTAGATTTTGACCAATAGATGCCAGCAGTGTGTGTGCAAAGTGTTAGACTGATCCAATGAACCATTGCATATCTGTTCAAAATGTTGTGTCAAGACTGCCCAAATGTGCCTAATTGGTTTATTTATACATTTTTAAGTTCAAAACTGTGCACTCTCCTCAAACAATAGCATGGTATTATTTCACTGTAATAGCTACTGTAAATTGACAGTGCAGTTAGATTAACAAGAATTTAAGCTTTCTGCCCATATCAGATATGTCCTGGGTAATTTTAATGTTACTTACAACCTCATGCTTATCACATTAGCTTACGTTATCTTAACCGTCCCGTGGGGGGGCCATCGTTCCTGAAGAGGATTTATATGTCTGCGGGAAAAGACAGTGTTCAGATCGACCAATAGCTGAGGTGTAGCCCAAATGTAGAATTTACTAGGGTTGTGCCAACATGGCAGTACTCATATTCATAATCGTATCCTTAAATTGACAGTTGATATTCGGATCGGATGATACTCGTGATAGGAAAAAACTTGTTTTATTATGCCTAAATAGGTATTGGCAAAATACCTCCCTGCATGTTCTCACTGAAAAAAAGCTGCAAATTAGGAGCAGTGCCCGGAGGGGTGTGTCTGTGTGTGTGTCTGTGTCCTCAACGTGCAGTGGACCATCAAGTTTGCTGTCACTCAGTCAGAATGTGCATCAGTTTATTGCATCAGTTTATCAGCATATTTTTTCCCTACCCGTGCCCCAATTTTGAGATATTTTGCACAATGATAGCTTGATAGCAAATGTTCTCACCATGTGATTTATCATAGTAGCAGGCAGCAGCAATCTAAATCATCAGACTGAAAACATGCGAGGTAAAGTTAAAATAAAGGTTAAATTAAAAATGTAAAAATAAAGTAATCCAATGAAATTATCCAATCAGAGCAGCAGGATCAACGTACAGCACGCCCTTCTCTTTACAGACAGACAAACTAGCCAGTTGAGTTATTTAGACTACACACAAAGACAGTATCTGAATGACATGAGAAATATGCTTGCTGGCACCGAAAATAACTGTTTTTCCAATCACGGATAATTACAAAAAATACTCCGATCATAATCGTATCCATAAATTGGCCAAATCAGTTACAATACTCGTTTTGTCCGACTACTCGGCACACCCCTAGAATTCACAAAGATTAGTTTTAACTGGAAGTGCGAGAGCTGCACCTTTTCCCCTCATCAGGGAGGGGCTTAGAGGTTAGAGAGGTGGACCGGCAACCAGAGGGTTGTCGGTTCAAATCCCGGGTCTGCCCTGTTTTTTTCTTCTTCAGCACGGACATCTTCCCCGTAGACACGTCAGACATCAGCGCCAGTGTGGACGGACGCAGGAAACACAAGCAGCCCGCCCTCACTGCAGACTTCGTCAACTATTACCTGGGTGAGCAGGGAAACCATCTGACGGATGGCTACATAGACTTACATTACCAACCTAATACACGATTATACTTCATGTTGTTACTAAATGTGAACTGTCTCTGAGAGTCTGTGCCAGAGTTCTATAGGCTCTGAGCATGCAGCCCTGGAAAAAAATACATTTTCTTCCCCAAAATGAATGATGATGATGCCATTGCCAGATGTGTGTTTGCGGGTGTGCGTGAATGTGTGCGCTCGCACGTGTTTGTGTGACGACACAGCGTGCCAGTAACCTTGAACAACATCCCCCAGCTATCTCCCATCAGATCAGTACACCCTGTTTCTCATGTGCCTTTTCCTGTATATAGATGGAGATAGATTGGGATCGGTCCTATTGATGTGTGTGTATAGATTGGGATGGTGGTTTATTGATTGGTGTCCTTATTGCTATGCAGAGAGGAACATGAAGATGGTGCAGATCCAGGACAATATCTCTGAGCAGAAGAGCCTCAAAGACAAGCTGGAGAGTGAGCAGGAGAAGCTGCACGTCGACTACAACAAGGTTAGTAGGGGTACAAGCCGTAAAAACTACCGGGAAAAAATGCTTGCTTGACTGCTCTGTGGTAGTAGACACGGCCAGGGAGATGGTGGACAAAATGTTAATCCACACTGTTATCAACCAGTCACCTAGGGGTTTACCAGTGATTCTCCAGCAGCGTTGCTCTGAGTCCTCACACTGAAGCTGTGCTATGTCTTTGTACGACATGGCCTCTGGTCTTCAGAAACACAGACAGTGCGTCATTCATAAACCGACAATGACACATTAACCACTGTTTTACTACATACCGTGAAAAATGGCATTTTAAGAGCGTTCTTGTTCCTCCTCCGTCTAGCTCTCGCCATCTCTCATCTCTGTCTCTCGCTCTATCCATCTCGTTCTCCCTCAATCTCTTGTGTCCCTTGCCTTTTCTCTCTCTCGCTCTGTCTCTCCATCTACCTCCTTTCATCTGTCCTCCCCATGTGACCTGGGTACGGTGGCGCAGGGCAGCTTCGCTCCATCAGGCCCGATGAAGAAGGGAATAAAATAGCGGAGTAAAAGTCAGAGGAGTTAATGTTGCGTTCAGTCTTTCTGCCACACGTATTAGGCGTTATTAATGGAGTGTGTGTTGCTAATTGCACCGCTCGACTTGCTTTTACATGGAGATGGAAAGAGAAAAACAGAGAAGGAGCGAGAAGCGGCCCTGGGAGAGATGGAGAAACACAGAGAGGGAAATAGGGAGAAGTGGCCCTGGGAGAGATGGAGAAACACAGAGAGGGAAATAGGGAGAAGCGGCCCTGGGAGAGATGGAGAAACACAGAGAGGGAAATAGGGAGAAGCGGCCCTGGGAGAGATGGAGAAACACAGAGAGGGAAATAGGGAGAAGCAACGCTGGGAGAGATGGAGAAACACAGAGAGGGAAAGAGGGAGAAGCGGCCCTGGGAGAGATGGAGAAACACAGAGAGGGAAATAGGGAGAAGCAGCCCTGGGAGAGATGGAGAAACACAGAGAGGGAAAGAGGGAGAAGGATAATTAAGATTAGAAGTCTAGCTACTGATACAGCTATAAAGTCCCTGGCAAGGAGGAGGATGTAGACTCAGTCATCTCTGGGAGATAATGTGAGGTGTTAGTGAACGTTTTCCTTTCACCTCCTCTGGCAGAGCTGATTAATAAGTAAAGTCCAGAGAGAGGTGGAGAAAGAGGGGGAGGAAGAGAGGGAAGGAGCCAGACAGAGTAATGGAGAAAGAGAGGGGGAGGAAGAGAGAGGAGACAGACAGAGAAATGGAGAAAGAGAGGGGGAGGAAGAGAGAGGAGACACAGAGTTACAGAGAGTTGGTGAAAGAGAGGGGGAGGAAGAGAAAGGAGTCAGACAGAATTACAGAAAGATGGAGAGGAAGAGAGAAGGAGACAGACAGACAGAGAATTACAGAGAGGGGGAGGGAGAAGGAGACAGACAGACAGAGAATTACAGAGAGATGGAGAGGAAGAGACAGAAGGAGACAGACAGAGAGATGGGGGGAGGAAGAGAGAGAAGGAGTCAGACAGACAGAGAATTGAAGAGAGGTGGAGAGGAAGAGACAGAGAAATGGAGAGGAAGAGACAGACAATTAATTACAGAGAAATAGAGGGGGAGGGAGAGGGAGAAGGAGACAGAGAATTACAGACAGATGGAGAGGAAGAGACAGGAGACAGACAGACAGAGACTTACAGAGAGATGGAGAGGAAGAGACCGAAGGAGACAGACAGACAGAGAATTACAGAGAGATAGAGGGGGAGGAAGCGAAAGGAGAAAGACAGAATTACAGAGAGATGGAGAGGAAGAGACAGAAGGAGACAGGCAGACAGAGAGATGGAGAGGAAGAGACAGAAGGAGACAGGCAGACAGAGAATTACAGAGCGATAGAGGGGGAGGTAGAGGGAGAAGGAGACAGACAGACAGAGAGATGGAGAGGAAGAGACAGAAGAAGACAGACAGAGAGATGGAGAGGAAGAGACAGAAGAAGACAGACAGAGAGATGGAGAGGAAGAGACAGAAGGAGACAGACAGAGAGATGGAGAGGAAGAGACAGAAGGAGACAGACAGAGAGATGGAGAGGAAGAGACAGAAGGAGACAGGCAGACAGAGAATTACAGAGCGATAGAGGGGGAGGTAGAGGGAGAAGGAGACAGACAGACAGAGAGATGGAGAGGAAGAGACAGAAGAAGACAGACAGAGAGATGGAGAGGAAGAGACAGAAGGAGACAGGCAGACAGAGAATTACAGAGCGATAGAGGGGGAGGTAGAGGGAGAAGGAGACAGACAGACAGAGAGATGGAGAGGAAGAGACAGAAGAAGACAGACAGAGAGATGGAGAGGAAGAGACAGAAGGAGACAGACAGACAGAGAGATGGAGAGGAAGAGACAGAAGGAGACAGACAGACAGAGAGATGGAGAGGAAGAGACAGAAGAAGACAGACAGAGAGATGGAGAGGAAGAGACAGAAGGAGACAGACAGACAGAGAGATGGAGAGGAAGAGACAGAAGGAGACAGACAGAGAGATGGAGAGGAAGAGACAGAAGGAGACAGACAGAGAGATGGAGAGGAAGAGACAGAAGGAGACAGACAGAGAGATGGAGAGGAAGAGACAGAAGGAGACAGACAGAGAGATGGAGAGGAAGAGACAGAAGGAGACAGACAGAGAGATGGAGAGGAAGAGACAGAAGGAGACAGGCAGAGAGATGGAGAGGAAGAGACAGAAGGAGACAGACCGAGAGATGGAGAGGAAGAGACAGAAGGAGACAGACAGACAGAGAGATGGAGAGGAAGAGACAGAAGGAGACAGACCGACAGAGAATTACAGAGCGATAGAGGGGGAGGTAGAGGGAGAAGGAGACAGGCAGACAGAGAGATGGAGAGGAAGAGACAGAAGGAGACAGACAGAGAGATGGAGAGGAAGAGACAGAAGGAGACAGACAGAGAGATGGAGAGGAAGAGACAGAAGGAGACAGACAGAGAGATGGAGAGGAAGAGACAGAAGGAGACAGACAGAGAGATGGAGAGGAAGAGACAGAAGGAGACAGACAGAGAGATGGAGAGGAAGAGACAGAAGGAGACAGACAGAGAGATGGAGAGGAAGAGACAGAAGGAGACAGACAGAGAGATGGAGAGGAAGAGACAGAAGGAGACAGACAGAGAGATGGAGAGGAAGAGACAGAAGGAGACAGACAGAGAGATGGAGAGGAAGAGACAGAAGGAGACAGACAGAGAGATGGAGAGGAAGAGACAGAAGGAGACAGACCGACAGAGAATTACAGTACTTGAGATTCACATCCAGTTAATAATACTCACCTCTTCTCCTCCTCTCATCTCTCTGAGGAGCTTCACGTCTTATCTATTGTCTGTCTTCAAATATAGACATGACAGGTGTTTTTACGTGTGTGTGTGTGTGTCCTTTGATGTTTCTCTTTGTATGAGTATGTAAGGGGGAGTACAAGGGTATGTGTGTGCATCTCTCTCTCACACTCACACATACACACAACCTGTCTGTCTCTCCCTTTCTGTAGCTGTGTGAGTCTCTGGAGGACCTGCAGAATGTCAACAGTGTTCTGAGGAGTGAGGGCCAGGTCATATGGACCATGCTGGGAGGAATCCTAGGACAGGTCTGTTAATATCACATCACTTTCTCCTCCTCCTCCCCTCCTTCCCTCTTCCTCCTCTGTCCACTTTCTCATCCTCCTTTCCTCCTCATCCATTCTCCTCCTCCTATCTTTCTTTTTGAATGTTTATTCGTGAGTTGGCAACCCTCCCACTAAACCAAGCTCCAGCACCGGTCCTTCGTTTGTTGTTTCCTCACGCATACGCAGAACAGAAACGTTGGTTAGAAAGTCAGAGGACTAAACTCCAACCGGACAGGTCTCCCTGCTACATGCCCAGGAGCTGGTGATGATGAGGGATTGAGAGGAATCTAGATTGGCCATAGCAACCCGCCATAGCAACCCACAAAGTTACCGTGGGGTAATTCTGCAGCCCGTAATGGGCTCCTGTAAAAAACAACATCTTTCATTTACACTAAGTGATTGACCTGTCATTTGCCATAAAGGCAGACCAGACCTGGCTCTGCTTCACTCTAAATGAAGTTAGACACGGTCCGCTTGCTTTCTATCACGTTCCCACTTGCCATGGCAACCAAATCGCCAAGGTGCGTCGCCACGGGTGATGGGTCGTTTAATGAGTGCGAAATGCGGCTCTACAGAAATTGCTCTGTGAGACTTTTTTAAGTAGCAGAGCCTGTTTGGAAGTGCCATTAAACAATATTTTATTCAGACATTCTGTCCAAAGCAACAGCCAGTGAAACATTATTCACACTCAGGTAGTGTGTGGAATGACTGAATCCAAGAGGATCGAAATTCAAACGGCGCCCAAGTCAACAATGTTATGTGATAACTGGAACTTAAACATACAGATATAAACAGGGACAGAAGAGATGAAGAGATGAATAACCAGACAGGCTCTGTACTGTGAGAGAGGAGACAGCAGGGTAATGTACTGACACTGAAGAGATGAATAACCAGACAGGCTCTGTACTGTGAGAGGGGAGACAGCAGGGTAATGTACTGACACTGAAGAGATGAATAACCAGACAGGCTCTGTACTGTGAGAGAGGAGACAGCAGGGTAATGTACTGACACTGAAGAGATGAATAACCAGACAGGCTCTGTACTGTGAGAGGGGAGACAGCAGGGTAATGTACTGACACTGAAGAGATGAATAACCAGACAGGCTCTGTACTGTGAGAGAGGAGACAGCAGGGTAATGTACTGACACTGAAGAGATGAATAACCAGACAGGCTCTGTACTGTGAGAGGGGAAACAGCAGGGTATTGTACTGACACTGAAGAGATGAATAACCAGACAGGCTCTGTACTGTGAGAGAGGAGACAGCAGGGTAATGTACTGACACTGAAGAGATGAATAACCAGACAGGCTCTGTACTGTGAGAGGGGAGACAGCAGGGTAATGTACTGACACTGAAGAGATGAATAACCAGACAGGCTCTGTACTGTGAGAGAGGAGACAGCAGGGTAATGTACTGACACTGAAGAGATGAAGAGATGAATAACCAGACAGGCTCTGTACTGTGAGAGGGGAGACAGCAGGGTAATGTACTGACACTGAAGAGATGAATAACCAGACAGGCTCTGTGCTGTGAGAGAGGAGACAGCAGGGTAATGTACTGACACTGAAGAGATGAATAACCAGACAGGCTCTGTACTGTGAGAGAGGAGACAGCAGGGTAATGTACTGACACTGAAGAGATGAATAACCAGACAGGCTCTGTGCTGTGAGAGAGGAGACAGCAGGGTAATGTACTGACACTGAAGAGATGAATAACCAGACAGGCTCTGTGCTGTGAGAGGGGAGACAGCAGGGTAATGTACTGACACTGAAGAGATGAATAACCAGACAGGCTCTGTACTGTGAGAGGGGAGACAGCAGGGTAATGTACTGACACTGAAGAGATGAATAACCAGACAGGCTCTGTACTGTGAGAGGGGAGACAGCAGGGTAATGTACTGACACTGAAGAGATGAATAACCAGACAGGCTCTGTGCTGTGAGAGGGGAGACAGCAGGGTAATGTACTGACACTGAAGAGATGAATAACCAGACAGGCTCTGTACTGTGAGAGAGGAGACAGCAGGGTAATGTACTGTGAGAGGGGAGACAGCAGGGTAATGTACTGACACTGAAGAGATGAATAACCAGACAGGCTCTGTACTGTGAGAGGGGAGACAGCAGGGTAATGTACTGACACTGAAGAGATGAATAACCAGACAGGCTCTGTACTGTGAGAGGGGAGACAGCAGGGTAATGTACTGACACTGAAGAGATGAATAACCAGACAGGCTCTGTACTGTGAGAGAGGAGACAGCAGGGTAATGTACTGACACTGAAGAGATGAAGAGATGAATAACCAGACAGGCTCTGTACTGTGAGAGGGGAGACAGCAGGGTAATGTACTGACACTGAAGAGATGAATAACCAGACAGGCTCTGTGCTGTGAGAGAGGAGACAGCAGGGTAATGTACTGACACTGAAGAGATGAATAACCAGACAGGCTCTGTACTGTGAGAGAGGAGACAGCAGGGTAATGTACTGACACTGAAGAGATGAATAACCAGACAGGCTCTGTGCTGTGAGAGAGGAGACAGCAGGGTAATGTACTGACACTGAAGAGATGAATAACCAGACAGGCTCTGTGCTGTGAGAGGGGAGACAGCAGGGTAATGTACTGACACTGAAGAGATGAATAACCAGACAGGCTCTGTACTGTGAGAGGGGAGACAGCAGGGTAATGTACTGACACTGAAGAGATGAATAACCAGACAGGCTCTGTACTGTGAGAGGGGAGACAGCAGGGTAATGTACTGACACTGAAGAGATGAATAACCAGACAGGCTCTGTGCTGTGAGAGGGGAGACAGCAGGGTAATGTACTGACACTGAAGAGATGAATAACCAGACAGGCTCTGTACTGTGAGAGAGGAGACAGCAGGGTAATGTACTGACACTGAAGAGATGAATAACCAGACAGGCTCTGTGCTGTGAGAGGGGAGACAGCAGGGTAATGTACTGACACTGAAGAGATGAATAACCAGACAGGCTCTGTACTGTGAGAGAGGAGACAGCAGGGTAATGTACTGACACTGAAGAGATGAATAACCAGACAGGCTCTGTACTGTGAGAGGGGAGACAGCAGGGTAATGTACTGACACTGAAGAGATGAATAACCAGACAGGCTCTGTGCTGTGAGAGAGGAGACAGCAGGGTAATGTACTGACACTGACGCAGTCTCAGACAGCCTCTCTCACATGACACTATGGAAACGACAAGGTTTGTGTGAGGTGTGTGTGCGAGGTGTGTGTGTATCTGTGCGAGGTTTGCGTGTGTGTGTGAGGTGTGTGTTGTGCTGTGTTTAGGTGAGAATGAGAACTGAGGCGGAGAGGCCTGCAGAGAGCTGGTGTTCTGACAGGATGCTATAGCTGTACACAGACACCCCTCTGGTTACACCCAGTCTCTCTAAGGTTAGGGGGTAGTCCTAGATAAGACAATCATACAGTTGCCCGTAGACTGCATATGTAATCAGCCCTTTAGAAATCTACGTAAGCGGTTAAGTGAATGCATGATGCTTGATTAAAAGTGTGGCTTGCG
Source organism: Oncorhynchus kisutch (assembly GCF_002021735.2). Lineage (NCBI taxonomy): Eukaryota > Metazoa > Chordata > Actinopteri > Salmoniformes > Salmonidae > Oncorhynchus > Oncorhynchus kisutch. The sequence goes on from NC_034190.2 coordinate 23,956,563, forward strand.
ATAGGGGTGCGATGGGGGCTGTCTTCAGATAAATGGATGGAGCGATATAACTAAAGGATGTGAAGAAAGAAAGACTGGAAGAAAAGAACCACGTGAATCTGCAACGACCTCCATACATCCCATAATTAGAAACGTAGAAAGGTTTAAGTGGCTACATCAGTCACGTCCCCGAGTTGCTTTGTCATCTATCTGATCCCTTTTCATTTCCTAGTTCCCCTGCTTCCGCCCGTCCCATCCCTTAAATGACCAGAAATGACTGCTGTCCGCAGCCCCAGCCCTCATCCCAGACACTGACTCAGTGTTGTCGTTGTGGGGGACGCCTCAGGGAGAGAGAGGTACTCTCTAAAAGTGAAGACATTGTGCAACTTAAAACACCTCGGTCACAGCTTTTTAACCATTGAGATACTTCATTAACATTGCCAGGCAGTGTTCCGTTTGGCACGGAGGTAAAGCATCCCATTTGAAATGCTGTGCACGTGTGTGTCGCACACCGAGACTCTTCCTTGAAGCGTGCCAATCAGCTGACCCTTCCCAGGGTGCCGTTTGTGTGTGTGCTGTGTTAGTGTGTGTGTGTGCTCGCCGCTCAGTCCCCCACTGCCTCAGAGCCTGTCTGACTCCCAGTATGAACCAGACAGATGGCCTGAGGCTGTGCTGGTTCTCACTCCCTGTCTCCAATTCTTATTTTAGCAGATACCTTCACACACATACACACACATCTCTTTGATATTAACTCTAACTGACAGGGGACTTCCCTCTATCAGTAGTGGAGGGATTTTTTACTCACTGAGCTATTGCACCAGGAGACTGTGGTCCACAATTAGTAGATAACACACTCCAGACAAACACACACACACCCTGGGGTCCTGTGGCCTTGGCCTCTCTCTCTTAGGTCCCCCTATAGGACCGGTCCCTGGGAGCCGAGGGCGGCGGCGTACTGAGCGTGCTCAGATTAGAACTGCCCAAGTGAGAAGCCTGTCTGTTTAGTGGCCCACCAGTTCCCCAGTAGCTCCCTAGCAGATCCGTTTTCTAATTAACCTGCGACAGACAGTAGCCACCATGCAGCCAAAGAGATGCTGGGGAGAAATAGACCCACATCCGACATATGTCGTGCTGTCTGTCTGTCTACTGACCAACAATAGGTTCCCACTCTCTCTCTCTCTCTCTCTCTCTCTCTCTCTCTCTCTCTCTCTCTCTCTCTCTCTCTCTCTCTCCCTCATCCCTCTGTCCCGCTCCCTCCTCTCTGTGGACACCTTTGACCTCTCTGTCCTTCACTGCTTCTCTCTGATGTCTTAACTACTCCTTTGAGTTGATTGTGGGACGTGCCTCTCTCCGTGACAGAAACTGAACTCCCCGTCGGTCCTGAAAGCCCCTAAAGAGAGAAAGCCCAGCAAGAAGGAGGGAGGAGCTCCTGGGAAGTCCTCCAACCTACCAGCTGTCCTCTACAGGTAAACAAACAAACACACAAACATTCAAACAACAGGCATTACAAACAAGTAAAAGTCTCATATTGAGTGGCTGGGCAATCAGAGAGGTCCCAGTATTCAACCCTGGGGCACTCCAACACTCTACAACCATCACTATTCCTAAGGAGTATGTATTATCATACCTGTTTTCTTTATATGCTCTTTATATCTAGCTTCTCATCTGAGAACTATCCACTTAGAGTTGATTTTGATGTATTTCCTGTATGTACAGGAAATAGACAGTTTGGACACAGATACTCACTCAAGGGTTTTATTTATTTGTACTATTTTCTACATTGTAGAATAATAGTGAAGACATAAACACATATGGAGTCATGTTGTAACCAAAAAAGTGTTAAACAAATCAAATTGAGATTTTACATTCTTCAAAGTAGCCACCCTTGATGACAGCTTTGCACACTCTTGGCATTCTCTCAAACAGCTTCATGAGGAATGCTTTTCCAACAGTCTTGAAGGAGTTCCCACATATGCTGAGCACTTGTTGGCTGCTTTTCCTTCACTCTGTGGCCCAACTCATCCCAAACCATCTCAATTGGGTTGAGGTCGGATGATTGTGGAGGCCTTCTTGGTCAAATAGCCCTTACACAGCCTGGAGGTGTGTTGGGTCATTGTCCTGTTGAAAAACAAATGATAGTCCCACTAAGTGAAAACCAGATGGATGGCTTATCACTGCAGAATGCTGTGGTAGCCATGCTGGTTAAGTGTGCCTTGAATTCTAAATAAATCTCAGGTAATATCACCAGAAAAGCACCATCACACCTCGTCCTTCATACTGTACTTCACGGTGGGGACCACACATGCAGAGATCATCCATTCACCTACTCTACGTCTCAAAAAGACACGGCGGTTGGAACCAGAAATCTCATCAGACCAAAGGACAGATTTCCACTGGTCTACTGTCCATTGCTCGTGTTTCCTGCCCCAAGAAAGTATCTTCTTCTTATTGGTGTCCTTTAGTAGTGGTTTCTTTGCAGCAATTCTACCATGAAGGCCTGATTCATGCAGTCTCTGAACAGTTGATGTTGAGATGTGTCTGTTACTTGAACTCTGTGAAGCATTTATTTGGGGTGCAATCTGAGGTGCAGTTAACTCTAATGAACTTATCTTCTGCAGCAGAGGTAACTCTGGGTCTTCCTTTCCTGTGGCGGTCCTCATGAGAGCCAGTTTCATTATAGAGCTTGATGGTTTTTGCGACTGCACTTTCCAGATTGGCTTACATTCATGTCTTAAGGTAATGATGGACTGTCGTTTGTCTTTGCTTATTTGAGCTGTTCATGCCATAATATGGACTTGGTATTTTACTAAATAGGGCTATCTTCTGTATACCCCTACCTTGTCACAACACAACTGATTGACTCAAACACATTAAGAAGGAAATTCCACAAATTAACTTTTAACAAGGAACACCTGTTAATTGAAATGCATTCCAGGTGATTGCCTCATGAAGCTGGTTGAGAGAATGCCAAGAGTGTGCAAAACTGTCATCAAGGCAAAGAATAGTTACTTTGAAGAATCTAAAATATTAAAAATATAAAGATTTTTTTAACACTTTTGACTGGTACTGTATGTGTGTGTGTTCCTATTTAGCTGTGGGATCTGTAAGAAAAACCAGGACCAGCATCTCCTGCTCCTGTGTGACACCTGCAAGCTCTACTACCATCTGGGCTGTCTGGAGCCTCCGCTGACACGCATGCCCAAGAAGACCAAGAACAGCTACTGGTGAGGGAGGGAGAGAGCGAGAGACTGAGGGAGGTAGATGGGGAAGAAAGAGAGGGACTGGGGGAAGTGGATGGGGAAGAAAGAGAGGGACTGGGGGAGGTAGATGGGGAAGAAAGAGAGGGACTGGGGAAGTGGATGGGGAAGAAAGAGAGGGACTGGGGGAAGTGGATGGGGAAGAAAGAGAGGGACTGGGGGAGGTAGATGGGGAAGAAAGAGAGGGACTGGGGGAAGTGGATGGGGAAGAAAGAGAGAGACTGAGGGAGGTAGATGGGGAAGAAAGAGAGGGACTGGGGGAAGTGGATGGGGAAGAAGGAGAGGGACTGGGGGAGGTAGATGGGGAAGAAAGAGAGGGACTGGGGGAAGTGGATGGGGAAGAAAGAGAGAGACTGAGGGAGGTAGATGGGGAAGAAAGAGAGGGACTGGGGGAAGTGGATGGGGAAGAAAGAGAGGGACTGGGGGAAGTGGATGGGGAAGAAAGAGAGGGACTGGGGGAAGTGGATGGGGAAGAAAGAGAGGGACTGGGGGAAGTGGATGGGGAAGAAAGAGAGGGACTGGGGGAAGTGGATGGGGAAGAAAGAGAGGGACTGGGGGAAGTGGATGGGGAAGAAAGAGAGGGACTGGGGGAAGTGGATGGGGAAGAAAGAGAGGGACTGGGGGAAGTGGATGGGGAAGAAAGAGAGGGACTGGGGAAGTGGATGGGGAAGAAAGAGGGACTGGGGAAGTGGATGGGGAAGAAAGAGAGGGACTGGGGGAAGTGGATGGGGAAGAAAGAGAGGGGAAGAAGAAGAGGGGGGGATGGGGAAGAGAGAGAGAGAACATGTGAATGGGTGCTAGAGGACTCGGTGGTACATCGAGTTGCCAAAGTTGGATCAAGTGCTGTCCATAGCACAAACACACAACCCATCGCAATGACATTCTGCACTGTAAATCTGGTATGACATTGTTTTACCATTTTTGTATAAAAACATGTCATTTAAGCAATAAGGCATGAGAATCCGGGGATTATTGTGTGATAATTCCCGATTTAGGGCAGTTCTTAGGACCGAGATGAAGCCAAGAGCTGTGAACAGCCCTTAGGAGGGAGTTATCACACAATAATCTCCCGGTTAGAGGGCCTTATTGCTTTTATAGAACACTTGTCAACATATTTATACAGATATTAATGAAATGTTTTCTTTAAAAACATTATTTTAACGAATACATCTGTTTTTGCATTCTGAAGTTGCTACCGAAGCTGGCTGGTCGTTAGATCTTCTCTCATGTTTGACCCAGTCATTAGTTCTAATCATTCTATTCATTTGACGTGGCTACGCTAAACAAATCATTGGCTTGTAGCTAGCTAGCAAAGATTCAATGATGATGACACAAGAACTTCAATAAATGATTTTAAAAATATCCAATTGTCCTACGTAGGCAACAACTATCATGGTTGGCGAGTCCCAACTAACCAAGCTAGTTGGTGATGTTAATAGTGACTTCGATGGAAGGACTGTCCGTGGACCTGGCGCTGGTTGGTGACAGCCAGTGCTTGCCTCTTCTTTGGCGGGGAATGGGACGCTCACGTCTTTGCCAGCTAAAATGGCACTCCAGCACTTTCTGTTCTCCATGTTAGAGGCTGCCAATAACTCTTGAGTGAGCTCTCACATCGATGGCCACTCACAGCCATTATTTCCCATGCCTCCAGGCCCGCATTGGATAACTTTTGCATTCTGTTCATCCGATGATGCTACGCTAAACAAATCATTGGCATGTAGCTAGCTAGCAGAGATTCAATGATGATGAGAGACAAGAACTTCAATATATCAAATAGGCCGACACAGGTCGCGCTGCGTTGGTTAATGAATTCATGGAATTCTGTGTTTACGGTTTCCATGGTGAATTATTAGTTTTCCCAACTGTTGCAAACCAATTAGTAGCATGGGAAAATAATGTGTAGATGCTTTCTTCCCCGAGGGAGATGAAGTTTAGGAATTTCCTGTCTGGGCTGCGGGACAGTGGATTGATGAGATTAACACGTCATGGTATTTTGCGAAGGTTGTCCCACAACTCCCGCATATCAACCAATCAGGATCCAAACAACAGCTTCTATCTCAAGGCCATCAGACTGTTAAACAGCCACCACTAACATTGAGTGGCTGCTGCCAACACACTGACTCAACTCCAGCCGCTTTAATAATGGGAATTTATGTAAAATATATCACTAGCCACTTTAAACAATGCTACCTAATATAAGGTTTACATACCCTACATTATTCATCTCATATGTATACGTATATACTGTACTCTATATCATCTACTGCATCCTTATGTAATACATGTATCACTAGCCACTTTAACTATGCCACTTGGTTTATATACTCATCTCATATGTATATACTGCACTCAATACCATCTACTGTATCTTGCCTATGCCGCTCTGTACCATCACTCACTCATATATCTTTATGTACATATTCTTTATCCCCTTACACTTGTGTCTATAAGGTAGTAGTTTTGGAATTGTTAGCTAGATTACTTGTTGGTTATTACTGCATTGTCGGAACTAGAAGCACAAGCATTTCGCTACACTCGCACTAACATCTGCTAACCATGTGTATGTGACAAATAAGATTTGATTTGATTTGATAATAACTTGTAGTAGGAGATGCATTAATGTCCACCATTTATTTCTTTATATTTAGTGTGACATTTCAGCTTACTCAGTGGCAGTAGATTTATCAGATAGAGAATGCAGAGATGGTGGAAATGTCCCACTTCACACAGAGCTAGATGTCCTTATCTGGATAGATAGATAGAGGAGCTCTTTTGTGTATCTGTCTCAATAGTTTCAATAGTATTCCATCTCTGTCGCTTAGTGAGATACTTCCACAGTGAGTTATCTCCATAGAGCAGCTAGTCTAATCTTTTTACTTCCGAAGTGAAGGAGGATGGGGGATTGTAGTGTGTGTACATGCGTTTGCATATACGTGTGTGTGTGTGTGTGTGTGTGTGTGTGTGTGTGTGCGCGCGCATATGCACATCTTAAATGTGTGTATTGTTTGTTTCTGTGGCACCTCAACCTGCACGTTCCTCGTGTCTGTGATTGGGAGTAATTCATTTAACCATGAAAAAGAGAGGGTGGTGGCGTTCTGCTCCAGCGGGCAGAAATTAGAAAGCATTTGGATGGATGAAATTGTGTGGAGCTGAGGCCAAGTCATAGCCTACCTTATTATCAGGATCTGCACGGCAGGAATCTCACAGAGGCAGAAAGGAAGGTGCAGACTGGGCTTCTCAGTCAGAATCAGAAACACATACAGGATCCACAAGTTCACTTTGTCTTCACTTATAATACTGGTATTAACTTTGTCTAACTTATAATACTGATAGAAACACATGTCACAGTCTTACGCTTTGCCTGGGTCAGCAGAAACCCCTTTCCTCAAATCCGGTGTCGGACCTCGAGGCTCAGATTTCAGTGCTTTGGGAAACCAGTATTTTTCGAACAAATCATATTATTTTCATAAATTTCAACACAGACATTACAGAACAAAGTCTTAGTGCCAGTGTTTTGTTTTTCTCCCCATAATTAGCAGCATATAGGTCCTGTTGTTCAGACATGGATAGTAATATGAGAGAAAGGCTTCCCAAACCTATTTTCCATGCATAAGATGGTCACAGATAGTAAAATCAATACACCTGCATAGGAGAGAACAGTTTCTGGGCCCTGAAACATCTATTTCTTACTCTCTCTCTCCCTTTCTTTTTATCTCTCCCTCCCTCCTATCTCTCTACCTCCCTCCATCTCCTCAGGCAATGTTCAGAGTGTGACCAGGCCAGTAGCGATGATGCCGACATTGCCATGGAGACCCTTCCCGACGGCACCAAAAGGTCTCGGAGACAGATTAAAGGACCAATCAAATTCATCCCTCAGGAGATGTCCCCAGAGCCCAAGAAACGAGATGTGAGGGGCACGGTGTGTAATAACACACACTTAAAAAAAATATATATATATTATTTACAGTGCCTTCAGGAAGTATTCACACCCCTTCACTTTTACACATTTTGTTGTTACAAAGTGTAATTAAAATAGATTTAATTGTCATTTCTTGGTCAACGATCGAGAGAAAATACTCTGTCAAATACTGTTTTATTTTTATTTTTTATTAATGGAAAATAAAACACTAATATAGTTTGATTAGATAAGTATTCAACCCCTTGAGTCAATACATGTTAGAATCATCTTTGGCAGCGATTATAGCTGTGAGTCTTCCTGGGTGTGTCTCTAAGAGCTGTGCAAACCTAGATGGTAGAATATTTTTTTAATTCTTCAAGCTCTGTCAAGTTGGTTGTTGATCATTGCTAGACATTTTCTAGTCTTGCCATAGATTTTCAAGCCAATTTAAGTCAAAACTGTAACTAAGCCACTAGGAAACATTCAATGTCGTCTTGGTAAGTAACTCCAGTGTATATTTGGCCTTGCGTTTTAGGTTATTGTCCTGCTGAATGGTGGATTTGTCTCCCAGTGTCTATTGGAAAGCAGACTGAACCAGGTATTCAATGTCTGCTTTTTTATTCAAGTTTCTTTCCATATTCCTTGTGAGGCATGTAAAACCTCCCTGGTCTTTGTCATTGAATCTGTGCTTGAAATTCACTGCTCGACAGAAGGACCTTAGATTTGTATTTGCGCGGTACAGAGATGGGGTAGTCATTAAGTAATCATGTTAAAAACTGTTATTGCCCACAAATACCCCATGCAACTTATTATGTGACTTGTTAAGCACATTTTTACTCCTGAAGTTCATTAGGCTTGTCATAACAAAGGGTTTGAATATTTATTTACTTAAGACATTTCAGCTTGACTTTTTTTAATGAATTTGTAAAAATTTATAAAAACATAATTCCACTTTGACATTATGGGGTGTTGTGTGTAGATTAGTGACACAAAATCAAAATGTAATCCATTTTAAATTAGTGCTGTAACACAACAAAATGTGGACAAAGTCAAGGGGTGTGAATACTTTCTGAAGGCACTGTATTATTATAAAAAAATATTATTTTGTTTGCACAAGCCCGTATAATTGCTAAAAGCATGTTAGTAGATACCCATAGACTTTCAGTCATTGTGCTAACGCTAGTTAGCATTTGTTTGTGAAATGACCTCTAACTTCCTTCATACTGGACACAGAGACATACACATTGTATCCAGAAGGTCATCTGACTCGGGAAGTAGATAAAGGCATTAATCCTGGGTTTTAAATGCCTCCACTTTGCTAGTTTAGGGGTTGATTGGGTTGATATTTCTGGGGTAGCCATCTACTATATAATCCTGATTTGGAGAAACAGACAGTAATCTGTTAACCTATACCTGGGGTTAAATGTACTCCATCATAGGATGTGTATATCCGGCCAGATTAACAGAGCCCAACAGATATACCAGGCCTAACTGAACCCAACAGATTTGTCAGACTAATAGAGCCCAACAGATAGCCCAGGCCAGACTAACAGAGCCCAACAGATAGATAGCCCAGGCCAGACTAACAGATAGATATACCAGTTCAGACCAACTGAACCCAACAGATTTGTCAGACTAATAGAGCCCAACAGATAGCCCAGGCCAGACTAATAGAGCCCAACAGATATAGATCATAACAGGCCAGACTCACGGGCTAATGGCTGGCCATTCAGCACACATAGGTAACGCTGCTGTACTAAACAGGATTGCTAGTGGACATGCCAGTAAACTAGAGCTGGTGGATCCAAACACACACTTCCTCTGGTGTTCATCCCCAAACACCCCCTGCTGGCTCATTGTTTCAGGTCCGCCATCAGATTCAAACTGATCCAAATGGACGGAACTATTTCCAATCTAAAATCATGTAAGAGGAAGTTGGAATATTAACAAAGGGGGGAATCAAACATCTCCTTGTTGTTCCTGACACGAGCGAACAAATGATGGAGCCGGGTTGTATGTTTTTTTTTAAAGGAGGAAGAAAAATCAACAACATATTTAAACAGATTGTGAAAACAATTCCATCTGTTGCCTTTGGCTCCTCTGCCACCACTTGGCAGATGGAGCGTGTATCATTAGAAATGCTAACTGCTAAATGCTAGAACCACAGCTACTTGGCTCCTTCACTTCAGCCCTCCCTCCTTCCACTAGCTCCCTCCCTCTCTTCCTTCCTCGCTCCCTTCTAAGCCACTTCTGCCTGCCTGCGACGGGTGAGCGGGTGGCACCACCTTACAAAGGGCCCAGAGTATGAGTTTATTTAACTGTTTGGTTTCTATAGTGGTTGACTCCATTAAGGTAATCTATGATTGGCCAGGGAAAGATCAACACATCCAATGCGGAGTTCAGTGCAATGCAGACTAAGGTTAAAAATAAATAAGGTATATAAGGTAAAGTGTGCAAACACACACACACACACACACACAGCATACCTAATCAGGGTCTCTGTTCAGGTGAGGAAATTAAAACTGGGGCAGTTTGTACGACTGAGCTAAATCAATCTTTTAATTAAGTACATCATTGCATCTTTAACAGCCATGAATCATGTCACAGCACCATGCAGGATTAGAGAAGTTAACGGAGCAGAGGACCCAGCAGTAACTAGATGTAGTAACTTCATTCTCATCATCATTCTCACTAGACTAATGGCATATGTTCATACAGGATGTTCCTGTGTAATCATGGAGGGGTGTTGCAGCAGGGCCATGTTTAATCACCACCCCATTACACACACTGTCACACAGAAGATTCTAGAAGAAGAAGCAATGACAACCAAGCCTCCTTGAAAATGCAGGATGGTTTTGGTCTGCAATTATTCTTTTTCGAGATAATAATAAGACATCTTGGCAGTAGATTCTACTAGAAGAAGCAAATACCAAGCTTCCTTGAAAATTAGTTACAGTTTGGGTCCAGGAACTGATGGTTCTGAGTAATCATTCAATGAGTGTTGAAAGTAGTGATGCGTTATGGAGTATAGCTGTCAGGCGGTGTGTAGGATGTCTAACAGATATCCTCCACACTCTGTGACCTTGAGGGCACATGTTGAGTTAGAAGAGGGCACTACCCTGCAGTAGGCAGTGTACTCAGTCAGCAGGTCCTGAACAAGGGCCAGAGGAGGCTGAGCTGCACCACAGAGTGGCAGTGGGCCATCTTACCCCTGTGGCCCTGCACACACATACACACACTCCAACACTCGTCCCCATGCAGGGGCCAGCGGGAGGTCGATTAGCCAGCCCCGATAAATTGAAACAGGGCTTTAGAGCGGTGCCAGCGCTAGGGTGCCCTGGTAAAAGCATTAAAAATGCAAAGCAGGGCCCTTTCAGCAGCTGCCCTCGCATTTGAAGATAAATGCAGCATTGAAGCTCCTCGACTGGAGCGGACGCGGCGAGAGGAAATCAGAAAAAGCTGGCTTAATCCCTGAGTACTTCCAGCAGCAGGGTCCTCAGGCCAACGTACTTCTGGGCACTCTGCTTTAGACGCGCTAACAGAAAAACTCATTAACCCAGACTCACCGCCACAGCACTCTACACCACCTCCCTCTACACCACCTTCCTCTCTCCATCCTCCCTTCACCACCTCCTCCCACTCCCCTCTATCCCTCCTGCCTTTCTCCATCCCTCTCTGACAGAACATACAGAGAGCGAAAACCTCCAGAAGGAGTAGAAGACGTCTATGGTTGTTTGTTATTTATTTTTGATATACTTTTTTTGTATTAAGGAATAGCAGGGTGTTTTTGGGTGTTATCTAAGATGGCGACAGCCAGCCAGCCAACCAGACAGACGCTGGGCTATTCTCTGACTCTTGCCAGGCAGTGAGTGGCCACAGAGAATGAGTGTTCCTCAGGCTTTCTCCTTCCAGGTGTGGAGGGGGTTGGTTATTGACAGTCTAAAAACAAAAGACTGGGGGGAAATAAAATGGAAGAGGACTGGAGAGTGTTTTTCTCCCTTCTTCTCTGATGAATATCTGTTGTGTTTTTTTCGGGGAGCTGAGACTGGGAGGGAGAATAAGGAGGCGGGGGGGAAGCAGGGCTGGGGTGGTATATCGGAGGAGGATCAGGGTATGGTGGCTGTAGATAAGTGGGTTCCATGAAGAGGTGGAGGGAGAAAGGGAGTGAGGGAGGGAGCAGCCATATCGCCACAGCTCCTTCTCTCCCTTCTCTCTCTCTATCGCTCTGTCTATCCCACCCCTCTCTTTCTCACTCTCTCTCGTGCAGTTGAATAGAACCTAGTCCACAGACAGCACTGTGTGGCTCTCTTGTCTTGTATGTCCAGAGGTAAAACAAAACACCAGCCTCACTGGGCAGTAGAGGATTAAATACAGGACAAACAAACAAAACATGTATTTGGAAACAGTTTATTCTTTCTGTTGTATTGTAGCAAAAGGCAGAGACCACAGTGGGTTTTCTTTGTTTGACAATTTGATTAATCAGCTGAGGGAGCAGATGGAGTCATAAACAAACTTCCACTGGCTCCAGAATCTTTTCGAGAACAGGAAAGCTACAAATAAAGTTAGATTTTTCTGATGCTGCTAATAGCTTGTGGAGCATATCTCTAATTAAGTCAAATTATTATTTTGACAGATTCTCACAGACAAAATACCAAAAACTAAAGATTTGCCTGACCACTCAACAACTCAAAGTAGAGAAATATTGCGACCTTGTTGTGACCTTGTGCCTTGCATGGCTAGCTGATAACCTTTCACAAGGATCATGAGACTGACCAGAGCTCAGGTCAATTATCTCTCATCAATTCACACAGATCAATCAATTAGCACAAAAATCTAGCTTCGTTAAAAGGGTCCGAAATGATCCTAACATGCTGTTCTGTATTCCACAGAGAACCAGAGGGCAGAAGAGGAAGAGGGTGTCCGTCTGTGAAGAAGAAAAGTTTGAGGTGGAGGTATGTAATTGGTCTAAATATGTTACTAAACATTCCTACATCTCCTAACCTCCCTAACACACTCAGAACTAATACATACACATCCCCTGTGTTACATACAGGACTACTCTATTCACTCTATTAGCCTGCATAGTACTCTTTCTTCCCAGCCATTACCACACACACACACACGGCAGTGTTGGGTCTAATCAGCCTGTGTGTTTCCATAGGAACCGGCTCTACGGGAGCGGCATCAGCGCCAGTCTGCGATGCAGAAGAAGACACCTAAAGCAGACGACATTAGGACCGACTGTACATCCTGCAAAGGACCTGGGGACAACGAGAACCTCGTCAGGTGGGTCACTGCGTGTGTTTGTGTGTACCAGTCAAACGTTTGGACACACCTACTCATTCAAGGTTTTTTCTTTATTTTTACTATTTTCTACATTGTGTAATAATAGTGAAGACATCAAAACTATGAAATAATACATATGGAATCGTGTAGTAACCAAAAAAAGTGTTAAATAAATCAAAATATATTTAATTTCTGAGATTCTTCAAAGTAGCCACCCTTTGCATTGATGACAGCTTTGCACACTCTTGGCGTTCTCTCAACCAGTTTCATGAGGTTGTCGCATGGAATGCATTTCAATTAACAGGTGTGCCTTGTTAAAAGTTAATTTGTTGAATGTCTTTCCTTCTTAATACGTTTGAGCCAATCAGTTGTGTTGTGACAAGGTAGGGGTGGTATACAGAAGATAGCCCTATTTGGTAAAAGACCAAGTCCATGTTATGGGAAGAACAGCTCAAATAAGCAAAGAGAAACGACAGTCCATCAACATTTCAAGAAAGTTTCTACAAGTGCAGTCGCAAAAACCATCAAGTACTATGATGAAACTGGCTCTCATGAGGACCGCCACAGGAAAGGAAGACCCAGAGTTACCTCTGCTGCAGAGGATAACTTCATTAGAGTTAACTGCACCTCAGATTGCACCCCAAATAAATGCTTCACAGAGTTCAAGTAACAGACACATCTCAACATCAACTGTTCAGAGGAGACTGTGTGAATCACGCCTTCATGGTCGAATTTCTACAAAGAAACCACTACTAAAGGACACCAATAAGAAGAAGAGACTTATTTGGGACAAGAAACATGAGCAATGGACAGTAGACCAGTGGAAATATGTCCTTTGTTCTGATGAGGCTGTGTCTTTGTGAGATGTAGAGTAGGTGAATGTGTGGTTGTGTGGTTCCCACTGTGAAGCATGGAGGATGAGGTGTGATTGTGTGGGGGTGCTTTGCTGGTGACACTGTCTAGGATTGATTTAGAATCCAAGGCACACGTAACCATCATGGCTACCACAGCATTCTGCAGCGATAAGCCATCCCATCTGGTTTGTGGGACTATAATTCGTTTTTCATCAGGACAGTGACCCAAAACACACCTCCAGGCTCTGTAAGGGCTATTTGACCATGAAGGAGAGTAATGGAAACATGCATCAGATGACCTGGCTTCCACAATCACCCGACCTCAACCCAAATGAGATGGTTTGGGATGAATTGGACCGCAGAGTGAAAAGCAGCCAACAAGTGCTCAGCATATGTGGGAACTCCTTCAAGACTGTTGGAAAATATTCCTCATGAAGCTGGTTGAGAGAATGCCAAGAGTGTGGAAAGCTGTCATCAAGGCAATGGGTGGCTACTTTGAAGAATCAAAAATATATTTGGATTTGTTTAACACTTTTTTTGTTACTACATGATTCCATAGTGTTGATGTCTGGACTTTTATTCTACAATGTAGAAAATAGTAAAAATAAAGAAAAACTCTTGAATGAGTAGGTGTGTCAACTTTTGACTGGTACTGTATGTGAAAAGGCTGGTGTGTGGGATAATGTGGGTGTCGCCATGGAATGGGAGGTTGGAAGGGTGTGTGTGTGTGTGTGTGTGTGTGTTTGCGTGCGTGTGTGTGTGTGGAACCATATCCTCCTGATGATTTAATGTTCAGTCTTCATTAGTAGGCCTTGGTTGCCTTGCGTAGGCAGAAGGCCACGATGAGGGGGGCTGAGGCCAGCAGCTCTGTAGACACCTGTATTGAACAACCACCTACATTTACACACTTCATCAAGATGTAGTGAACAGTCTAATCTGCCCTGATCTCCTATCAGAGATTCAGCGGTCTCCCGCTGCTTCAACAGGACCATAACTCTAGTAGATCCCTCAGTAGTGTGTGAATTACAGCAGTCAGCATTTACACACTGTAGACTGACTGATTCATCAGAGTGTATTTATTTATGAGGTAGACCACCCTTAATTGCGTTATATTTGGCTTACAAACTGGCACTGTCATTGGCTCATTTCAACAGAAACTGTATGCTTTATTCACTTAATAATTTGTTAGAATTGACTTAATTTATCCACTTAACGTAGGGTTCTTTATGTGAGCTGTATTTGGTATTATTAGTGTATGTAAGGTTGAGCTAATAATGTGTGGTTCTGTCAGTGTTTTATAGGTTAAGGAGGTCGGGGGCTGAGAGGTGTGCTGCCTGCCCTGACTCTTTCTATCTTTGCATTGCACAGGTTGTGAGAGCCGGGGCAGACACCTCTCCTCACCTCCCCACACCTAGACACTGCTGGACAGATGAGAGAGAGAAGCAGACCTTTGGCTTAGAGGCAGAGAGGGACTTAATTACGTGGAAGAATGACAGCGGCGGTGTGGGATCAGATGGCCATCTTTGACCTTCCAACCACGGTCTTCTTCGTGACCCAAATTGGACCTTCTACTGGCCGTCCAATTAAATTTGAGGGAGAGAGGCAGAAATGGAAATGAACTTTGATGAATTCTAAAATACTTGTTGAAATTATCAAATTAAGTTTTGGAAGGTTCAGTATTACTGAACTGGTCAGAAGAAACAACAGGCCCTTTATGATCATCACTGCCAACTCTAAGAGTCCATCTCTAAGGACTAAGGTCTATCTAGAGTAAGGAGTGATTCTGAAACTGAACAATATTACTAGAAGCATCTCATTGGTTACCTGTCTGTCTGCTCCTCTCTATTCCTCTAACAATGGTGCTTCTTCTCTTCCCCTTTTTTGTCTCCCTTGTTCCCTTTTCTGTTTCTCTACCCCTGTCTCTTCACTCTCTCCTCAGCCCCCTTCCCTCTATCATCCATTCTATGTTGGCACTTCACTCCTTTGACCTCCCTAAGCATCTTATCACCACATCCAATCAGTTGTATTGACTCGAGTCATTTGTGGTCCAATCACATAGTGTTTTCCTCAGTAAAGGCCTTTAATTGGAGATGCACTTGAACTTAAGCTCTCATCATCTTCTTCTAGTGTTGTCGTCAAGTAGAACTTTCTAGAGTAGAGGAAAAGTAGTGATTTTTAGTAGAATGATTTTCCTTTCTGGTGTTTGAGAAGTACTGTAAGTAGCTGCTTAGATAAGGTTTAACATATTGAAAATAGCAACATTCGTAGTAATGGTTATTGTAACTTCTAATGTGAATGTGTGTGTACAGTAGGTTTTTAGTCTCCCTTCCTTCCTCTCTTTAATATTTTTAAAGTGACAGTTTAATTCTGAGTTCTATTGGAAGTGTGTGTGTGCACGCGCCTCCCCAGTGCCCCATAGTGAGTGCTGTCAACTGAGCAGCTGCCATGTGGTCTGTCTGTCAGGGTCCTTGACAGAAGTGTCACAGTTTGCCCTCACATGTCACTCCTCCGCTCATCTCCCCCATCCCAGGACCCTCTATGTCACTACTCCTCTCTTCTGCCCATCTGTCTGGGGACCCTATATCCATGGCTCTGGGAGCTGCCAAACCTCACATAATGCTTAGGTCCACTGGAAAATCTGCTGAGGAAATAAATATGGTGGTTTGGTAGTTTTCCTGTGGAGATTAGAGATGCCTGTACAGGATGACCTGGTCACTCACCACGTCATGTCACCCCCACGAGCCCTCCTCATCCCTCATCCTTCTCATCCACTTCAAAAAAGAGGACAGCCTCTAGCTAACCCTACTACAGCTAACCAGCTAACCCTACTACAGCTAACCAGCTAACCCTACTACAGCTAACCAGCTAACTCTACTACACGTAACCAGCTAACCCTACTACAGCTAACCAGCTAACCCTACTACAGCTAACCAGCTAACCCTACTACACGTAACCAGCTAACCCTACTACAGCTAACCAGCTAACCCTACTACAGCTAACCCTACTACAGCTAACCAGCTAACCCTGCTACACGTAACCAGCTAACCCTACTACAGCTAACCAGCTAACCCTACTACAGCTAACCAGCTAACCCTACTACAGCTAACCATGCTGCTGCTCCAGTTTCAACTTCCACCTGACTGTGCTGCTGCTCCAGTTTCAACTGTTCTGCCTTATTGTTATTCGACCATGCTGGTCATTTATGAACATTTGAACATCTTGGCCATGTTCTGTTATAATCTCCACCCGGCACAGCCAGAAGAGGACTGGCCACCCCACATAGCCTGGTTCCTCTCTAGGTTTCTTCCTAGGTATTGGCCTTTCTAGGGAGTTTTTCCTAGCCACCGTGCTTCTACACCTGCATTGCTTGCTGTTTGGGGTTTTAGGCTGGGTTTCTGTACAGCACTTTGAGATATCAGCTGATGTACGAAGGGCTATATAAATAAATTTGATTTGATTTGAACCAGCTAACCCTACTACAGCTAACCAGCTAACCCTACTACAGATAACCCTAATGCAACTAACCCTACTGCAGTTAACCCTACTTTCAGCTAATCCTATTCCAGTTAACCCTACTAAAGCCAACCCTACTACAGCTAACCCTACTACAGATAACCCTACTCCAGCTAACCCTAATGCAACTAACCCTACTTTCAGCTAATCCTATTCCAGTTAACCCTACTAAAGCCAACCCTACTACAGCTAACCCTACTCCAACTAACCCTACCCTACCCTACTACAGCTAACCAGCTAACCTTACTCCAGCTAAACCTACTCCAGCTAAACCTACTCCAGTTAACCCTACTAAAGCCAACCCTACTACAGCTAACCCTACTACAGATAACCCTACTCCAGCTAACCCTAATGCAACTAACCCTACTTTCAGCTAATCCTATTCCAGTTAACCCTACTAAAGCCAACCCTACTACAGCTAACCCTACTCCAACTAACCCTACCCTACTACAGCTAACCAGCTAACCTTACTCCAGCTAAACCTACTCCAGTTAACCCTACTAAAGCCAACCCTACTACAGCTAACCCTACTCCAACTAACCCTACCCTACTACAGCTAACCAGCTAACCTTACTCCAGCTAAACCTACTCCAATTAACCCTACTAAAGCCAACCCTACTACAGCTAACCCTACTCCAACTAACCCTACCCTACTACAGCTAACTAGATACTCCAGCTAATCCTACCCTACTACAGCTAACCCTACCTTACTCCAGCTAACCAGCTACCCATACTCCAGCTAACCCTACCCTACTCCAGCTAACCCTACCCTACTACAGCTAACCTTACCCTACTCCAGCTAACCCTACCCTACTACAGCTAACTCTACCCTACTACAGCTAACCAGCTAACCCTACTCCAGCTAACCCTACCCTACTACAGCTAACCCTACCCTACTACAGCTAACCCTACCCTACTCCAGCTAACCAGCTAACCCTACTCCAGCTAACCAGCTAACCCTACTCCAGCTAACGCTACCCTACTCCAGCTAACCCTACCCTACTCCAGCTAACCCTACCCTACTCCAGCTAACCAGCTAACCCTACTCCAGCTAACCCTACCCTACTACAGCTAACCCTACCCTACTCCAGCTAACCCTACTCCAGCTAACCCTACTCCAGCTAACCCTACCCTACTACAGCTAACCAGCTAACCCTACCCTACTCCAGCTAACCAGCTAACCCTACTCCAGCTAACCCTACTCCAGCTAACCCTACCCTACTACAGCTAACCAGCTAACCCTACACTACTACAGCTAACCCTACCATACTCCAGCTAACCTTACCCTACTCCAGCTAACCAGCTAACCCCACTCCAGCTAACCCTACCCTACTACAGCTAACCAGCTAACCCTACCCTACTACAGCTAACCAGCTATCCCTACCTGTACTAACCTTAGCTCTGGCTCTGTATATATATAACCATCAGACCAAGGGTTAGGCTATGGCCAACTGTGTATCTGACTGTAGCCTACAGTAAATGTACTTTTAACATGGCAATACGTGGTGTGTTCCATCCGTTTAGAGTGTGTGAATGAACACCTGGTAGCTGTGTTGTGTGATCGGTGTGTACAGTATTTATTAATTGATTGAAGTCCATGCTTTTTTGTGTCTTTTATTTGTGCATTCATTCTTGATTTTATATCGCAATACGCCTTTTGTTATTACTGTATTGTGAAGAAATTGAGTTAAGCTCACTTTTGTGTAGGAACCTTAAAGGACTCCTTGCTAGTCATATTAATTGTTTACATATTTGTTTACAATACATGCCTTTATGCTACTATTTGTTTACACACATGCCTATATGTGATTAGTATTATTTGTATATTTCTATATGTAATTATTTCTAACATGTTGTGGTATTACCACATTTGGTAGAAGTTCATACAGTAACTGTGATATACTGTATGGAGTAAGAATGTTGCTGCTCTCATGATATGTGTGAATGTGAAGTATCCCGAACTCCCAGCCCCTATGGCCCTCAGCATTACAGCGGAGCTTTAATAAACTCTTGACTTTTTCACCTTATTGCCATAGTGATAAATGAGAGTTAGACAGCTAATTAATTGTTGTAAAGGTGTGTCGGCGGCCATGTCGATGGCGGGCAGCGGTCCGTTTGTGCGTCTAACGCCCTCTGCCATCTCTGATTTATCACGGGGGAAGTGCCCCCTCGTCGGCTGCTGACCGTTAACAGGCCAGTAGAGCTGGTGAGAAGAGGAGAGTGGGCGGTGGTCTCTTTCTCTCCCTCTCTTTCTCTCCTTCTCTTCGAGACAAAGTTGATCTGTTTATTTCAGCTAAGCCCCGATTCTGTGGCCTCTCCTGTTCCTGCACCAATTCACCGCTCTCTCTTCTCTCTTTCTCCCTCACACACAGTGCCAGATAGAGAGGGAGAATAGAGGCTTTTGTGTACAATCTGGTTAACAAAAGCCTCCAATGTGTCTGGCACTAGACGGATAGGCAGCCGCAACAGAAAATAGTCAGAGAGACACTCTCCATGCTGGGACCAGACCTGAATTCAATAGAAATGGGTTTAATTGAGCTTGCCTGGCTTATTGGACCAATAGAATAGTTCCAAAAGTGCAAACCCTGCCCATCTGGCACTCTAGGAAGGCTACAGCAAACGCTGAAGTATTTCAAACATTTCCAATGGTATTTCAATCCAGGACTGGAGGGTAAGTACCCTGTGTTGGGCCCAGTAGAAAGACAGACAGACAGGTAGCTGTCTCACATCGAGGTTGAGACTCAGAGAGATGGAATCAGCACAGCGTGGAGAACTGTAAGTGCCCCAATCCCTCATTGCTGCAGCCTTCTCTCAGCCCCTCTCAGCCCAGGGTCCACAGAGACACAAGGGGAGCAGGCCTTGGCAGAGGGATTGAGTGAGGAAGGGTTGCTACAGCTGTGTTCCGACCATGGGGATGAGTGAATTTGAGACGGGCACTGGGTGATGGAGGGAGAGAGGGGAAGGATGGAGAGAAAGGAGGGAGGTTCTGGAAGAGCAGTAACCTTTGGGATGATGAGTGTGTTTCCCATTACCGTCCTGACACAGGATCCACTGAGATGATTTAATGGTGGCATTTTGTTTTTGCTGACTTCACTTTTTCTCTCTACTACCATTAAAAGAGAAGAGAAAAGGCATAGGGCTGAGCTGTGCTGCTGTGTGGGTAGAGAAGCCATGCAGCTCCAGTCTATTACTCCCCTGCTAGCCAGCCAGCCAGCTAGCTTCTTCCTTCCCTTCTCTTATCCCACTGATTCCGCCGCAGTGTGTGTGTCCGCTCCGCTCACTTCCTGATTGCACTTTCTTCCTCTTATCCTTCTCTCCTTTTTTTATTCCCTTTTTCCTCTGCAGTGCAGTTGTGGCCCCTCCCACCTCCCCACCTATGGCTCAGTGACTACACACTAAGATGAATCACCCAACCCCCAGAGGTGCCTTATATCCTAATTAGTGTGGGGTTTGCCCCAGCACTCAGACAGATGTACACTGTTAAGGGGTGTGTGTATCATAGACAATATCTTTCCTTCCTGTAACATAACATAAGGCCAAGGGGAGACAGCACATGGAGAGGCCCTCAGTGAGCAGGCTGGGGCCTTAGTTAGGTCAGTCAGGGGCTAGAGGGGTCAGGCTCTACCTGGTGCTGCTGCTCAAGTCCACACACACACACACACACACACACACACTCTGCCTGGCTCTGTATCTGTATGTCTGAGCTCAGCCCACTGAGGCCCCCTACTGTTGAACTAGGGGAACAGCTCCAGACCTGTCTCACAGTTACATTCAGCATTTGCTTGTCTGCCTAGAGTGACAACTGGGTGGGGGTTACACTGTTCTATTGGTTACGTTGCTCCAGGCAAAGTATGTGAACTAGGGCTGACCCCATTTAGTTTACTGTTTTTTTATTATTTATTTTTTAGGGGGGGGGGGGGGGGGGGGGGGTGATAGCCTGTTGGTCAACCAAGATTTAATTAGTTCGCTTAATCAATAAATAGGCCTACACCCTTCCATTTTGGAAAGTGCATTCACGAATGAATGTGACTATTTTTAGTGTTGTTTGTGTTGTTTACGTTGTTCCAAACGGTCAGAAAAATTATATTGTAATCTAACGGCACCTGTTTGGGATGCATAGCCCTAATATTCACGCAGCGCTTGTCCATTCCTTCTTTTAAATATTCTTTGTCTCGTCCTCTGCATCCATTTTGTTACGGTGTTTGTCACGTGTTATGGTGTTCAGAGTTTGTTCTAACCAATTTATTGATGTGATTAGGATATGCTATAGGTCAGGCCCTAATGGTCACGTGCATTCGAAGCATACATGTGTCACATAAAGAGAGCAAGGGTTGAGGGAATGTTTTTCCTAAACTAATTAGGGATTTCAGTAACATAACTTTTCAGTCAAAAATGGCTGTATTCATGTTGGAGCTGCAGCAGAGAGGACAGGGCTATACACACTGTTATGTGGTGGTCACTACAGCAGAGAGGACAGGGCTATACACACTGTTATGTGGTGGTCACTACAGCAGAGGACAGGGTTATACACTTATGTGGTGGTCACTACAGCAGAGTGGACAGGGCTATACACACTGTTATGTGGTGGTCACTACAGCAGAGAGGACAGGGCTATACACACTGTTATGTGGTGGTCACTACAGCAGAGAGGACAGGGTTATACACTGTTATGTGGTGGTCACTACAGCAGAGAGGAGAGGGCTATACACTGTTATGTGGTGGTCACTACAGCAGAGAGGACAGGGCTATACACACTGTTATGTGGTGGTCACTACAGCAGAGAGGACAGGGTTATACACTGTTATGTGGTGGTCACTACAGCAGAGAGGACAGGGCTATACACACTGTTATGTGGTGGTCACTACAGCAGAGAGGACAGGGTTATACACTGTTATGTGGTGGTCACTACAGCAGAGAGGACAGGGTTATACACTGTTATGTGGTGGTCACTACAGCAGAGAGGACAGGGCTATATACTCTGGTATGTGGTGGTCACTACAGCAGAGAGGACAGGGTTATACACTGTTATGTGGTGGTCACTACAGCAGAGAGGACAGGGCTATATACTTATGTGGTGGTCACTACAGCAGAGAGGACAGGGCTATACACTTATGTGGTGGTCACTACAGCAGAGAGGACAGGGCTATACACACTGTTATGTGGTGGTCACTACAGCAGAGAGGACAGGGCTATACACACTGTTATGTGGTGGTCACTACAGCAGAGAGGACAGGGCTATACACTGTTATGTGGTGGTCACTACAGCAGAGAGGACAGGGTTATACACTGCTATGTGGTGGTCACTACAGCAGAGAGGACAGGGCTATACACACTGTTATGTGGTGGTCACTACAGCAGAGAGGACAGGGCTATACACACTGTTATGTGGTGGTCACTACAGCAGAGAGGACAGGGTTAAACACTTATGTGGTGGTCACTACAGCAGAGAGGACAGGGCTATACACACTGTTATGTGGTGGTCACTACAGCAGAGAGGACAGGGCTATACACTGTTATGTGGTGGTCACTACAGCAGAAAGGACAGGGTTATACACTGCTATGTGGTGGTCACTACAGCAGAGAGGACAGGGCTATACACTGTTATGTGGTGGTCACTACAGCAGAGAGGACAGGGTTATACACTGCTATGTGGTGGTCACTACAGCAGAGAGGACAGGGCTATACACACTGTTATGTGGTGGTCACTACAGCAGAGAGGACAGGGCTATACACTGTTATGTGGTGGTCACTACAGCAGAGAGGACAGGGTTATACACTGTTATGTGGTGGTCACTACAGCAGAGAGGACAGGGTTATACACTGCTATGTGGTGGTCACTACAGCAGAGAGGACAGGGCTATACACACTGTTATGTGGTGGTCACTACAGCAGAGAGGACAGGGCTATCAAATCAAATCAAATTTATTTATATAGCCCTTCGTACATCAGCTGATATCTCAAAGTGCTGTACAGAAACCCAGCCTAAAACCCCAAACAGCAAGCAATGCAGGTGTAGAAGCATCTGAACGAATTATAGACGTCTTGGCTATGTTTCACAAGTTGTGACACACTGTTATGTGGTGGTCACTACAGCAGAGAGGACAGGGCTATACACTGTTATGTGGTGGTCACTACAGCAGAGAGGACAGGGCTATACACACTGTTATGTGGTGGTCACTACAGCAGAGAGGACAGGGCTATACACTGTTATGTGGTGGTCACTACAGCAGAGAGGACAGGGTTATACACTGCTATGTGGTGGTCACTACAGCAGAGAGGACAGGGCTATACACACTGTTATGTGGTGGTCACTACAGCAGAGAGGACAGGGCTATACACTGTTATGTGGTGGTCACTACAGCAGAGAGGACAGGGCTATACACACTGTTATGTGGTGGTCACTACAGCAGAGAGGAGAGGGCTATATCAAATCAAATCAAATTTTATTTGTCACATACACATGGTTAGCAGATGTTAATGCGAGTGTAGCGAAATGCTTGTGCTTCTAGTTCCGACAATGCAGTAATAACCAACAAGTAATCTAGCTAACAATTCCAAAACTACTACCTTATAGACACAAGTGTAAGGGGATAAAGAATATGTACATAAAGATATATGAGTGAGTGATGGTACAGAGCGGCATAGGCAAGATACAGTAGATGGTATTGAGTGCAGTATATACATATGAGATGAGTATGTAAACAAAGTGGCATAGTTAAAGTGGCTAGTGATACATGTATTACATAAAGATGCAGTAGATGATATAGAGTACAGTATATACATATACATATGAGATGAATAATGTAGGGTATGTAAACATTATATTAGGTAGCATTGTTTAAAGTGGCTAGTGAAATGTTTTACATAATTTCCCATCAATTCCCATTATTAAAGTGGCTGGAGTTGAGTCAGTGTGTTGGCAGCAGCCACTCAATGTTAGTGGTGGCTGTTTAGCAGTCTGATGGCCTTGAGATAGAAGCTGTTTTTCAGTCTCTCGGTCCCAGCTTTGATGCACCTGTACTGACCTCGCCTTCTGGATGATAGCTGGGTGAACAGGCAGTGGCTCGGGTGGTTGTTGTCCTTGATGATCTTTATGGCCTTCCTGTGACATCGGGTGGTGTAGGTGTCCTGGAGGGCAGGTAGTTTGCCCCCGGTGATGCGTTGTGCAGACCTCACTACCCTCTGGAGAGCCTTACGGTTGTGGGCGGAGCAGTTGCCGTACCAGGCGGTGATACAGCCCGACAGGATGCTCTCGATTGTGCATCTGTAGAAGTTTGTGAGTGCTTTTGGTGACAAGCCGAATTTCTTCAGCCTCCTGAGGTTGAAGAGGCGCTGCTGCTCCTTCTTCACGATGCTGTCTGTGTGGGTGGACCAATTCAGTTTGTCTGTGATATGTACGCCGAGGAACTTAAAACTTACTACCCTCTCCACTACTGTTCCATCAATGTGGATAGGTGGGTGTTCCCTTTGCTGTTTCCTGAAGTCCACAATCATCTCCTTAGTTTTGTTGACGTTGAGTGTGAAGTTATTTTCCTGACACCACACTCCGAGGGCCCTCACTTCCTCCCTGTAGGCCGTCTCGTCGTTGTTGGTAATCAAGCCTACCACTGTTGTGTCGTCTGCAAACTTGATGATTGAGTTGGAGGCGTGCGTGGCCACGCAGTCGTGGGTGAACAGGGAGTACAGGAGAGGGCTCAGAACGCACCCTTGTGGGGCCCCAGTGTTGAGGATCAGCGGGGTGGAAATGTTGTTGCCTACCCTCACCACCTGGGGACGGCCCGTCAGGAAGTCCAGTACCCAGTTGCACAGGGCAGCAGAGAGGACAGGGCTATACACTTATGTGGTGGTCACTACAGCAGAGAGGGCAGGGTTATACACTGTTATGTGGTGGTCACTACAGCAGAGAGGAGAGGGCTATACACTGTTATGTGGTGGTCACTACAGCAGAGAGGACAGGGCTATACACACTTATGTGTTGGTCACTACAGCAGAGAGGAGAGGGCTATACACTGTTATGTGGTGGTCACTACAGCAGAGAGGACAGGGCTATACACTTATGTAGTGGTCACTACAGCAGAGAGGGCAGGGTTATACACTGTTATGTGGTGGTCACTACAACAGAGAGGACAGGGTTATACACTGTTATGTGGTGGTCACTACAGCAGAGAGGACAGGGTTATACACTGTTATGTGGTGGTCACTACAGCAGAGAGGAGAGGGCTATACACTGTTATGTGGTGGTCACTACAGCAGAGAGGACAGGGCTATACACTTATGTGGTGGTCACTACAGCAGAGAGGACAGGGCTATACACACTGTTATGTGGTTGTCACTACAGCAGAGAGGACAGGGCTATACACTTATGTGGTGGTCACGACAGCAGAGAGGGCAGGGTTATACACTGTTATGTGGTGGTCACTACAGCAGAGAGGACAGGGCTATACACTTATGTGGTGGTCACTACAGCAGAGAGGGCAGGGTTATACACTGTTATGTGGTGGTCACAACAGCAGAGAGGACAGGGCTATACACTGTTATGTGGTGGTCACTACAGCAGAGAGGAGAGGGCTATACACTGTTATGTGGTGGTCACTACAGCAGAGAGGACAGGGCTATACACTTATGTGGTGGTCACTACAGCAGAGAGGGCAGGGTTATACACTGTTATGTGGTGGTCACTACAGCAGAGAGGAGAGGGCTATACACGTATGTGGTGGTCACTACAGCAGAGAGGACAGGGCTATACACACTGTTATGTGGTGGTCACTACAGCAGAGAGGACAGGGCTATACACTTATGTGGTGGTCACGACAGCAGAGAGGGCAGGGTTATACACTGTTATGTGGTGGTCACTACAGCAGAGAGGAGAGGGCTATACACTGTTATGTGGTGGTCACTACAGCAGAGAGGACAGGGCTATACACTTATGTGGTGGTCACTACAGCAGAGAGGGCAGGGTTATACACTGTTATGTGGTGGTCACAACAGCAGAGAGGACAGGGCTATACACTGTTATGTGGTGGTCACTACAGCAGAGAGGGCAGGGTTATACACGTATGTGGTGGTCACTACAGCAGAGAGGACAGGGTTATACACTGTTATGTGGTGGTCACTACAGCAGAGAGGACAGGGCTATACACTGTTATGTGGTGGTCACTACAGCAGAGAGGAGAGGGGTATACACACTGTTATGTGGTGGTCACTACAGCAGAGAGGACAGGGTTATACACTGTTATGTGGTGGTCACTACAGCAGAGAGGACAGGGCTATACACTGTTATGTGGTGGTCACTACAGCAGAGAGGACAGGGCTATACACTGTTATGTGGTGGTCACTACAGCAGAGAGGACAGGGTTATACACTGTTATGTGGTGGTCACTACAGCAGAGAGGACAGGGCTATACCCTGTTATGTGGTGGTCACTGCAGCAGAGAGGACAGGCCTATACCCTGTTATGTGGTGGTCACTACAGCAGAGAGGAGAGCGAGACAATGGGTGCTAGTAACACAGTCTGAGCCAGGCGGCACAATCAAATCAATTGCGGTCAGACCCCCGCTAGTCATTTGTGTGTCTTAATTTTTTATTTTTTTTGCCTAGTAAAATAAAGGTACAATTTTAAATAAAAAAATCCTGTTCTAGTACTATGCTACGGTGTCCTATGTTCTAGTACTATGCTACAGTGTCCTATGTTCTAGTACTATGCTATAGTATCCTATGTTCTAGTACTATGCTACGGTGTCCTATGTTCTAGTACTATGCTACGGTGTCCTATGTTCTAGTACTATGCTACGGTGTCCTATGTTCTAGTATTATGCTACGGTGTCCTATGTTCTTGTACTATGCTACAGTGTCCTATGTTCTAGTACGATGCTATAGTATCCTATGTTCTAGTACTATGCTACAGTGTCCTATGTTCTAGTACTATGCTACAGTATCCTATGTTATTGTACTATGCTACAGTGTCCTATGTTCTAGTACTATGCTACAGTGTCCTATGTTCTAGTACTATGCTACGGTGTCCTATGTTCTAGTACTATGCTACGGTGTCCTATGTTCTAGTATTATGCTACAGTGTCCTATGTTCTAGTACTATGCTATAGTATCCTATGTTCTAGTACTATGCTACGGTGTCCTATGTTCTTGTACTATGCTACAGTGTCCTATGTTCTTGTACTATGCTACAGTGTCCTATGTTCTAGTACTATGCTACAGTGTCCTATGTTCTAGTACTATGCTATAGTATCCTATGTTCTAGTACTATGCTACAGTATCCTATGTTCTAGTACTATGCTACAGTGTCCTATGTTCTAGTACTATGCTACAGTGTCCTATGTTCTAGTACTATGCTACAGTGTCCTATGTTATTGTACTATGCTACAGTGTCCTATGTTCTAGTACTATGCTACGGTGTCCTATGTTCTAGTACTATGCTACGGTGTCCTATGTTCTAGTATTATGCTACGGTGTCCTATGTTCTTGTACTATGCTACAGTGTCCTATGTTCTAGTACGATGCTATAGTATCCTATGTTCTAGTACTATGCTACAGTGTCCTATGTTCTAGTACTATGCTACAGTATCCTATGTTATTGTACTATGCTACAGTGTCCTATGTTCTAGTACTATGCTACAGTGTCCTATGTTCTAGTACTATGCTACGGTGTCCTATGTTCTAGTACTATGCTACGGTGTCCTATGTTCTAGTATTATGCTACAGTGTCCTATGTTCTAGTACTATGCTATAGTATCCTATGTTCTAGTACTATGCTACGGTGTCCTATGTTCTTGTACTATGCTACAGTGTCCTATGTTCTTGTACTATGCTACAGTGTCCTATGTTCTAGTACTATGCTACAGTGTCCTATGTTCTAGTACTATGCTATAGTATCCTATGTTCTAGTACTATGCTACAGTATCCTATGTTCTAGTACTATGCTACAGTGTCCTATGTTCTAGTACTATGCTACAGTGTCCTATGTTCTAGTACTATGCTACAGTGTCCTATGTTCTAGTACTATGCTATAGTATCCTGTCTCCTTGTAGTGAGTGAGTTGTTCTAATGAGCTTGTAAATGCCTTGCAATGGTCTCTCTTTCTCTCTTTCTTTTTCTGTCTCTCCCCATTCATTACCTCCTCTTGACCACCTTGTAAAACAATGCCTCTTTAATAATATCTCAGTACCGTTCTACCGCCCGACACTAAATCAAAAAGTGGGAGGCTATAGGAGAATTCCCATAATCCGCTCCCACCATTTCTATAGAGAAAATTCACAGAACTACTTTGTCACAGGGCGGGATGCGGGAGTCAATGGCTGAGTGCTTTGTGGCGTATTGATCTCCCGTCACTTGAACACCCTCCATGTAATTGCACTGCCCTCTTGTGATAAATTCAATGCCGTTGTTTCGGACACTCCCAAGGCACCACACCGCAAGGCCTGTGCTGGCCCGGGAAGAAGAGAGAGTTGCGACTGTTCCATAAATGGACGACTCTTTCTCTTTGCATGTGGTGCAACAAAGACATTGTAAAGAAATCCCATATCAAAGGATCCCCGGGCCGGATTTGATGTGTTCATGGGGTTATTTGTTGCTTGTTTGACATTATTCTAACCAAAGGATGACTTTGTCAATGTATTTGACAATAGTGATGGTTGTGATGATGACAATGTTGTTGTTGATGATGATCATCTTGGAGTGTGTTATTCAAGGCCAACTGACGCCATGTTGTTTTCCATTTAGTTCATCTACAAAGAGGCTAATCAAAGTACTGCATGAGGATTCATCCCCAAACAAGTCAACAACATTTATTCACCACTAACAAACATGTAGAAAATGTCTATTTTCTTGACTTGACTCATTGAAGTGTTTTTCATCTATCTGATTTACACTACAGCACATGTTATGTTGCACTATCACTCTCCCCAGAGCAGAACCCTGCATGTGTGTACCTTAAGTGGATTATTCTTTTCTCAAATCTTCTTATGACCATGTATGTGTGTACATTTACGTATACTGAAGATTAAATACTTACATTTTGGATCCCAGCTCCAACCTTGTTGTCTAATCCAATGGTCTTACCTCAATTGAGTTAGGGTTTGCAGATGCTTAAAGTACGGATGAAAAGTTGCCTTCAGTTTCATGCTGATCTCATTTTGATTAAACAACTCTAATTGCTCTGATTCCTTTTAATATCCAATTATAACTCACTTGGCTTAAGTACCTCGGGAATCAATCGGATCTGACTCCCTCCCAATGTATCTATGGTAAAAAAAACTGATGATTAAATGAAATGAACATTGATCTAGGTTACATCTTCACGCTAGCCCATGTACTGCCTTCTGGCTTAAACACATCCTTTTAACTTTAAACCCTGTGAATCCTTTTTCTTACTTTGTTTCATATCTGTCTAATCTCTAAAATGCCCTTTGATTTCATTGAGTTGTGTGTGTTTGTGTGTGAGGCATCGGCTGTGATTGCCTGTGGTGGAGGAGAAACAAGGGAACAAGTCTATGAGGACCCCTATAGAGGCCACACACTCCAGACCCTTTGAAGAGGGGAAATGTAATGTGAAGTTGTGAGACCTGTGATGAGAGCAGATCAAACCACGGCTAAGCCACCTGCTTGTCATCCCACTGAGAGGGAGACAGAGAGACGGAGAGAGGGGAATGGGGAAAGGAAAAGAGAGAGAGGGTACAGGGGAGGATGTGGCAGAGAGGAGGGCCACTAAGAACTCCTGTCAGAGATTAAACAGCAGATGAAAGGGGATATTAGTCGCCCGCCGAAAGCAACATGTGTAGCAGACAAAACCAATCAATCGCCTACCTCATGCCCAATAAGATTACATCAATCAATAACTGCACTTTTGAGTGATTGGATTCTGTCTCCTTCCAGAGGAGAGTTGAGGAGGGAGAGATGGAGAATGGGGGGACGAGCGAGCGTCTACATTTTCCCAATGATTAAAGCGGAGACAAATTGGTTTGATAACATCAAGGACCTTGCTGTGGCGAGGTCTATAAGGGCAGTGTTCAGTGCTGATAGAGGTTGAGTGACCACGTACGATGGACACAGTACGTGAAGAGGATGGTGGGGCTACTGCATCACCTAACTCTCAGACCAGGTAGCCAAGGACTGGCCTGCGCCACTGATAATGTATATAAGCTCAGTGAGGAAGAACTGGAAAACAAGTGGTAGCATATACAATGAAGGAGTAGTGGGCCTAAAACTGATCCTTGAGGGACACCATAGATAACTATTGTCATACAGCACCTGTTGTCATTGTCTTCAGAAAGTATTCACACCCCTTGACTTTTTCCTCATTTTGTTGTGTTAGTCTGAATTTAAAATGGATGACATTTAGATTTTGTGCCACTGATCTACACACAATACTAAAAAATGTAAAGCTAAAATGTATTGTCAATAAGTATTCAACCCTTTTGTTATGGCAAGCCTAAATAAGTTCAGGAGTAAACATGTGCTAAACAAGTCACAAAAGTGCAAGAAAAGTGTTAACATTATTTTTAAATGACTACCCCATCTTTGTACCCCATACATATAATTATCTGTAAGGTCCTTCAGTCAAGCAGTGAATTTCAAGCACAGATTCAACCACAAAGACCAGGGAGATTTTCCAATGACTTGCAAAGAAGGGCACCTATTGGTAGATGGGTAAAAATAACACGTTGGATGTTATATCAATACACCCAGTCACTACAAAAATACAGGCGTCCTTCCTAACTCAGTTACCGGAGAGCAAGGAAAATGCTCAGGGATTTCCATAAGGCCAATGGTGACTAAATTGAGTTACAGAGTTGGCTCCCAAGTAGCGTAGCGGTCACTACAGCCTGGGGTTCGATCTCAGGATGTGTCACAGCTGGCAGTGACCGGGAGTCCCATAGGGCGGCACACAATTGGCCCAGAGTCATCCGGGTTAGGGGAGGGTTTGGCCAGGGAGTCTTTCCTCGTCACATCGTGCTCTAGCGACTCCTTGTGGAGGGCCGGGTGCCTGCAAGCTGACTTCAGTAGTCAGTTGGATAGTGTTTCCTCCGACACATTAGTGCCGGTGACTTCCGGGTTAAGTGAGCAGGTGTTAAGCAGCAGCACGTCTTGGTGGGTCATGTTTGGGAGGACGCATTACTTGACCTTCACCTCTCCCGAGCCCGTTGGAGAGTTTCAGAGATGAGACAGGATCGTAACTACCAATTAGATATCACGAAATTGGGGAGAAGGTGAGAAGGGTGGAGTAAAATAAACTGTTAGAGTTTAACTATTGTCATAGGAGAAAACTGAGGATGGATCACCAACATTGTAGTTACTCCACAATACTAACCTAAATGACAGAGTGAAAAGAAGGAAACCTGTACATAATACAAATATTCCAAATCATGCATCCTTTTTGCAATAAGGCACTAAAGAAATGCTGCAAGTACGGCAAATCCAACATATCACTGAGTACTACTCCTCATATTCTCAAGCATATTGGTGGCAAGAATAATGGGCAAATATTGTGCAATCTAGGTATGCAAAGCTCTTAGGGTGTTTACCCAGAAAGGGTGATTCTAACATGTATTGACACAGGGGGTTGAATACTTATCTAATCAAGATATATTACCATTTTATTTTCCATTAATAAAAAATTAAAATTAACAATTTTCTTCCACTTTAATCCCACTAACACAATAAAATGAGGAAAAAGTCAAGGGATGTGAATACTTTCTGAAGGCACTTTGTAATGTACAAATTGTGAAAATAACATAGAATGTTTGTGTGTTGTACAATGTTAAAGAAATACTCCTAAATATACATATTTTGATAAAAGATTCTGACTGAAAATGAAAGAAGTGGAAAACAGAAGGCGATCCAGTAGAACCGAAAGGAAATGTTTCTTCCTCTTGAACTTATTGCAAAATGCAGGACTCGTCATTTTGAATTTTAATGAACTAATGATCATCTACTCATCAACCAGCAGCCAGGCGGCTGGGTCAGCATCATGAGCAGTGTTTTAATTCAAAGATGCTCACCGAGATACACAACACAATAGGTTAATTAAAACAGATGTAATGGCAAAATGTAGATTTCCGCCTAAATATACATACCCAAAAGTAGCTGCTATTCATGTATGGTTACATGTCAACATTTGGTATATTTGGAAAGAAGACATCTGGGAGATTATGAGGAAATGATCAGAAGATAGATAGAAGTTACATAGTTCAGAATACACAAGATCAAGCACACACAAAATAACCATTTTATTTTATAAAAAAAAAAAAGTATTTCATTGACAAGCTAGAAGTGAATTATTGATGCCTAGAGTTGGAAACGCATCATTTGGCTTCCACAATATTGAACAATATCAGGAAAAAAATGTGATTGATGTATATATGTGAACCCCTCCAAAGTGTCATATGACTGTAAATTAGATCATTACAGTGCTATTACATATTTGCAATCCCTAAATGCTATTTGTTCAGTATAAAAACACAATTTTTACCATATCAACCTCACTCAAACATTGTGGCGGTGTTATGGGGTATCCAGGGTACATTCAAGTGTCCTTTCAACCTCTCCAAAGTGTCCAAATGTAGGAATTGCACTGTTTTTGCACACTTGATGTGCCTAAAAGTTATTGTTCACTAGAAAAGCTACATTTCTACAACACCAACCTCTCAAACATTGTGGTGTCGGGGACAAGTGTGCAAAGATATAGTGACTTGGTGTCCATTCGATGTTGCCATTAAGTCATACATCATCAGATAACATTGACAATAGGCTAGATTTGTTTTTACCAACCTGAGGATGATTTTAATATTCTCCATGTAGCTACAGCTCAAACACAGACCAAATTGAAGCTTACCTTGTAAGATGTTTGCTGTTTGGTGATAACGTTGTGTAAAATAAAAATGTTGACTCTCGGGGCTGGTGGTCAATAACGGTAGGTCACAAGCAGACAAATAAGACATCCTCATGATCTGTGGAGTCCCAGCTTTTGGTGTGTCTAGACGTACTTCGTGTTTATTTTATTTATGCTTCACAACGCTAATCAGAATGTAGGTAGCAGCCATCTTGAAATGAGGTCATCGGCTCGGCCTGACAGTATACATTTGTATGCCCGTATATGGTAGTAAGTCACACCAAAGAAGGCACAGATCAGATACTCAGCTTTCCGTCCACACCCTGCTTCTGTAGATAGGGGCTACCGTTCTCATACCAGACTGAATTGAAATGTAAAAAATCAAATAAGGTCCCCAAATATGGGGATGTTACATTTAAGAGGTTTTAAGGTCAAGTAATTAAAATAAGTAAGCAGGGCTAAGTGTCGTGTGCACACACACACAAATAAACACACACGCACTCGCCTAATAAAAGTGTTGGGAGGTGTTTCAAGTGTGTGTGTGTGTGTGCATGTCTCCGGCAGAGGAGTCTACCTCCTCTCTTGGCCCTGTAGAGGAGATTCATGGTTAATCAATTGGTGATTGTGTGCCACAATAGGAGGGTAACTTATTAGCGCCGCAGACACACTTGTGGTCATTTGTCTTCTTTTCACTGATGAGGCCAGAGGGTGCTTTAAATTCCCCCTTGTTTCCTAGACAGATATGCCTGCTCAGCCCATCTAGTGTGGGTGTGGTGTGTCTCTCTGCGTCCGTGTGTGTGTGGACCACCTGCCTCTGCAGGTTCCCTGCTGATGTGCACCAGCTGTTCGTCTCTGCTTCTACAACTTAGTACGGCGTTTCCCAACCGTGGTCCTCAAGTACCCTCAACAGTTTGTATTGTAGCTCTGGACATGCTCACCTGATTCATCTTGTCAACTAATCATCAAGCCCTGAACGTAGGTGTTTTTGTCCAGGGCTACAACAAAAATGTGTAATGTTGGGGATACTGGAGGACCAAGGTTGGGAAACACTGACTTAGTAAGATACCAATTATCTATGAATTGAATTGTTACTCTGGTTTTAGTCAATCTAACAGGCTTAGGGGCTGACACATAATATGCTTGGTCCTGGACTAAAAACATGGAATAAGTCCAGGAAACCAGGTCTTGATGTGCACATAGAAGACATGTCATCCACACCCCATTCTCAACCCCAAAACCTCCCCTACTGCATATTCCCTATTCCCAATCACCAGTCACACTCTCTCATATGATGTTAATGGACTTAATTCCAGACCCTAAACTAAATGATTTACACTTCGTTAGTTAAAGAGGATGATGAACTGGGCGGACTTTAACACCCATTAGCTATTCCATTACCGATTTGAATAGGTTGAATAGGATGTGAACAAAGCAGTGGTTACCGGTTTCCTCTGATGGCGTCTCCTTTAACTGCAGATCATGTAAGAGAAGCTGTTCTGAGCTGACAGTCTGCTGTCGACGGCAACACGTTTCTACATTGCCCTGTCACAGTGAATATATGGAGGAGATAGGGACAGAGGAGAGGCAATAGACGAATACAGACACAACTACTGTAGTATGTAAAATATTGCCTGCCGTGGAATAAATTCACATTGATATATGTACACGGTTGTTTTAATGTTTAATACCTCAGGGTTATGAAAGATAACCTATTTTACTTGAGGTGAACACCATGGTAGCAAAAAGACGTCCTCTGGCCACGCTTTCCGGGAAGCGGTATTGGATGTTTTACATTTTATCTTCTAGTCGTAATGTGTTTGTTATTTACTGTCTGTATCAGTGAAAGCACAGGGATTGTAGATGTCTTACCTTTTAGTTATCAGTGTTCATGGTATATGGCTGCTGCACTAGTATCTTATTGGTTGTACTATGACTTCGCACACAGGACAGTTGGTAGACTTTATTAATCAGTACTTGCTTTTTGCACACTACAGCATGCAGTCTTTCAACAGATGCTGCTTCTTTGCGTTATTGGCAGTAGCCTTTTTGTTCATACTGTGTACATTCATATTCAGATATTCACATCAACGTGGGAAGGTTTGCCTTCTCTATTTCCTTCTGGTTCGACTACATGAAGCAGAATTCATTTGTAGGAGCGGTGACTGAACACCCATAGATTTCACAATAAACCCCTGCTCAGTATATTGACAGAGAATTGGAACAGATAGATTATGTTGGGGGGCTTAGCTTAGAACGATCCCCAGTGGTGGTTGATCCTGTGGGAATAGTGGGATTGGAAATAGCCTTGCCTGTCTGGAAGAGATAGGCCACTGTATGTGTTCAAGAAACACATTGACTTTGCTGTGGCGATATGTGTTGTGACAACAACACTTACAACAGTCACCTACAGTCCTGTGTGACGGGGTCAAGGGGAGATGTCCATATGGTTGGGTTACTTCCTCATTAGTCTGTGAAGTAGACTAAGGCCTTTATTCATAATAGGTTCTTTAATTAGAATAGCGGTTCCTGGTAGTTGTTGTGGTGAAAAGGGCTCCTCTGACAGGAGGTGCTGGGTTCAACCCTCCAGAACTTCACCAGTTGTCATCACAACTTCACTGGGACATAAATACACGTCTGGCTCTGTTTCGATATGCTGTTGTGTTACAGTCTCTCTATCCTAGACAAGTACAGTCATGTCTATTGGACTTTCAGGTAGCCTAAATCATGCATAGATATCCATGAGACATTTGCACAGAAATCGATCTTCATCCTATGTGGTTCACCTTCCCCAAGTCCCTCTCCCCCTCCTCCTCCCCTCCTCTCCTCTTCCTCTCCTCTTCCCCTCCTCCCCCCTCCTCTCCTCTTCCCCTCCACCACCCTCTCCTCCTCTTCCCCTCTTCCCCGTCTCCCCCCTCCCCTCATCCTCTCCTGTCCCCCTCCTCCCCCCTCCTCTCCTCTCCCCCTCCCGTAATAGAGATGAGAAGAGCGAATGAACAGATTGATCTCCCTGGGCTGGTATCTGGTTGATCAGATTTTCATTGAAAAATCTGAATCTCCCACATTGATTAGGACATAATTAGTTGATCATGGACTGGAAGGAGAGGAGGGAGAGAAGGATGGATGGACTGAAGGGCATTCAGGCTCAACCACTGGAATCTCATGAATGCTAAATTGTGTTTTAGTTGTCTCATTCTGTTTCCAACACAGAAAAACTCACTCAGGTAAACACCCGCACACACCACACACACACAAAACCATATTGATGTGTGTGATAGTCGATATTCATATTTTATTTTTTACTGCCTGTACTGTAAGGTTGCAAAACCCCGTTGCCTGACCCGGGGACACCATGGTAGGACGGTTAACTGGCTTGTGTAATGATAAAGCTGTCTGGCTAGCCAAACTATACAAAAAGCTATGCTCATAGTATGACACGTGTGTAAGGTCAAGGGAAGGAGTAGTAACAGTGTGGTTTGATTTCATAATCATCTAATCCCTGACAACTACCTGCCCTGTCATGATCTGTCATTCTTAGTGTGTGTGTTTGTTTAGTTGATTAGGATCCCCAGTAGCTACTGCACATGCAGCAGCTACTCTTCCTGGGCTCCACACAAAACATACAAATACCTGACAAAGTACAGAACAGTTGTAGACAAGAACAACATAACATATTACATCCAATTCAAATAAGAGTTATATATTGGAAACAAAGAGAAAAAGAAAAATACTATACACACTATTCATATCTACATTAAAGTAGATCTTGAGGACCTTGAAAACCTTGCTTTTTGCCTGTGTAACCTCTGGTGACAGATCATTCCATGATGACATGGCTCTATACAGAACTGAGCGACACATTACATCTGTTTTTGGTTTGGTACACTGAGGAAACCCGTAGTGGCCTGTCTGGTGGGGTGTGTTTGAAGTGTATGCAAATAGATTATACAAGTGGTTAGGCATTTTCAACACACAAATGTTTCTTTAGAAGAGAAGTAGACAATTTGTCCTCAAACATGAAAAGACTATGATGCATGTTGTTAATGTTAGTAGTGTCTGTGCGGTTAAAGACGTGCTGCTTTGTTTTGAGTCAGCTGCAGCTTTGCTAGGTCTTTCTTTACTGCACCTGACTATATTACCAGACAGGAATCAAGATGGGAAACGATCAGAGCCTGATCTAGTACAGTTTATTCTTGTGTCAAAAACAAAGCAGACATGCCCTTCCCCATCTTCACAACAACTTTGTCAATATGGCTTGACCATGATAACTGACCATCCAATGTTACTCCTAGGAGTTCAGCTGCTTCACCTTGTTCAATGGTTACACCCTTTACACATATCTCCAGTAGAGGTTTAGGTCTACGAGAATGCTTTGAACCAAATGCAATGCTTTTGGTTTTAGAGGTATTTAAGACCAGTTTATTGATAATTACCAGTTCTGACACTGACCTTAACTCATTGCTATTTTATTTATGTATTTCTTTATTTCACCTTTATTTAACCAGGTAGACTAGTTGAGAACACCTTTATTTAACCAGGTAGACTAGTTGAGAACACCTTTATTTAACCAGGTAGACTAGTTGAGAACACCTTTATTTAACCAGGTAGACTAGTTGAGAACACCTTTATTTAACCAGGTAGACTAGTTGAGAACACCTTTATTTAACCAGGTAGACTAGTTGAGAACACCTTTATTTAACCAGGTAGACTAGTTGAGAACACCTTTATTTAACCAGGTAGACTAGTTGAGAACACCTTTATTTAACCAGGTAGACTAGTTGAGAACACCTTTATTTAACCAGGTAGACTAGTTGAGAACACCTTTATTTAACCAGGTAGACTAGTTGAGAACACCTTTATTTAACCAGGTAGACTAGTTGAGAACACCTTTATTTAACCAGGTAGACTAGTTGAGAACACCTTTATTTAACCAGGTAGACTAGTTGAGAACAAGTTCTCATTTACAACTGCGACCTGGCCAAGATAAAGCAAAGCACTGCGACACAAACAACAACAGAGTTACACGTGGAATAAACAAGCGTACAGTCAATAACACAATAGAGACAAAATAAAGGCCATAGTAGCGAAGTAATTACAATTGAGCAAATCAACACTGGAGTGATAGATGTACAGATGATGATGTGCAAGTAGAAATACTGGTGTGCAAAAGAGCAGAAGAGTAAATAAAAACAATATGGGGATGAGGTAGGTAGATTGGATGGGCTATTTACAGATGGGCTGTGTACAGCTGCAGCGATCGGTTAGCTGCTCAGATAACTGATGCTTGAAGTTAGTGAGGGAAATATAATACTCCAGCTTCAGAGATTTTTGCAATTCGTTCCAGTCAGTGGCAGCAGAGAACTGAAAGGAAAGGCGGCCAAAGGAGGTTATCACTTTGGGGATGACCAGTGAGATATACCTGCTGGAGTGCGTACTACGGGTGGGTGTTGTTATCATGACCAGTGAGCTGAGATAAGGCGGAGCTTTACCTAACAGACTTATAGATGACCTGGAGCCAGTGGGTCTGGCAACGAATATGTAGCGAGGGACAGCCGACTAGAGCATACAGGTTGCAGTGTTTGGTAGTATATGGGGCTTTGGTGACAAAATGGATGGCACTGTGATAGACTGCATCCAGTTTGCTGAGTAGAGTATTGGAGGCTATCTTGTAAATGACATCGCCAAAGTCGAGGACCGGTAGGATAGTCAGTTTTACGAGGGTATGTTTGGTGGCATGAGTGAAGGAGGCTTTGTTACGAATTAGGAAGACGATTCTCGATTTCATTTTGGATTGGAGATGTTTAATATGAGTCTGGAAGGAGAGTTTACAGTCTAGCCAGAAACCTAGGTATTTGTATTTGTCCACATATTCTAAGTCAGAACCGTCCAGAGTAGTGATGTTAGTCGGGCGGGCAGGTGCAGGCAGTGAATGGTTGAAAAGCATGCATTTGGTTTTACTAGCGTTTAAGAGCAGTTGGAGGCCACAGAAGGAGTGTTGTATGGCAATGAAGCTTGTTTGGAGGTTAGTTAACACAGTGTCCTAAGAAGGGCCAGAAGTATACAGAATGGTGTCGTCTGTGTAGAGGTGGATCAGGGAATCACCCGCAGCATTGATATATATACAGAGAAAAGAGTTGGGCCGTAAATTGAACCGTGTGGCTCCCCCATAGAGACTGCCAGCGGTCCGGACAACAGGCCCTCTGATTTGACACACTGAACTCTATCTGAGAAGTAGTTGGTGAACCAGGCGAGGCAGTCATTTGAGAAACCAAGGCTGTTGAGTCTGCCGATAAGAATACAGTGATTGACAGAGTTGAAAGCCTTGGACAGGTTGATGAAGACGGCTGCACAGTACCGTATTTTATCAATGGCGGTTATGATATCTTTTAGTACCTTGAGCGTGGCTGAGGTGCACCTGTGACCAGCTCGGAAACTGGATTGCACAGCGGAGAAGGTACGTGGGATAGAAAATGGGCGGTGATCTGTTTTATTAAGTTGGCTTTGGAAGACTTTAGAAAGGCAGGGCAGGATGGATATAGGTCTATAACAGTTTGGGTCTAGAGTGTCACCCCTTTGAAGAGGGGGATGACCGCGGCAGTTTTCAAGTCTTTAGGGATCTTGGATGATATGAAAGAGAGGTTGAACAGACTGGTAATAGGGGTAGCAAAAATAGCAGTGGATAATTTTAGGAGAGTCCAGATTTTCAAGCCCAGCTGATTTGTACGGGTCCAGGTTTTGCAGCTCTTTCAGAACATGGCTTGAGAAAGTAGCTGGGGGGTGCAGAGCTGTTGGCCGGGGTTGGGATAGCCAGGAGGAAAGCATGGCCAGCCGTAAAGAAATGCTTATTGAAATTCTTGATTATCTTAGATTTATCGGCGGTGACAGTGTTACCTAGCCTCAGTGCAGTGGGCAGCTGGGAGGAGGTGCTCTTATTCTCCATGGACTTTACAGTGTCCCAAAACCTTTTGGAGTTAGAGCTACAGGATGCAAATTTCTGTTTGTAAAAGCTAGCCTTTGCTTTCCTGACTGACTGCATGTATTGGTTCCTGACTTCCCTGAAAAGTTGCATATCGCTGGGACTATTCGATGCT
This sequence comes from Oncorhynchus kisutch, assembly GCF_002021735.2. Classification (NCBI taxonomy): domain Eukaryota; kingdom Metazoa; phylum Chordata; class Actinopteri; order Salmoniformes; family Salmonidae; genus Oncorhynchus; species Oncorhynchus kisutch. The sequence continues at coordinate 23,996,279 of NC_034190.2, forward strand.
AGTGCAGTCCGCCACAGGATGGTTTTGTGCTGGTCGAGGGCAGTCAGGTCTGGAGTGAATCAAGGGCTATATCTGTTCTTAGTTCTACATTTTTTGAAAGGGGCATGCTTATTTAAGATGGTGAGGAAATTACTTTTAAAGAACAACCAGGCATCCTCGACTGACGGGATGAGGTCAATATCCTTCCAGGATACCCCAGCCAGGTCGATTAGGTGTTTTAGGGAGCGTTCGACAGTGATGACTCTCAGTGAACTTACTGGCTGTAGGTACTGATGTGTGGAGTGTGCAATCATCAGCCTACATAGTCATTTTAGCTTCTTGTAAGACAAGTGGCAAATCATTTGTAAAAATAGAAAAGAGCAGCGGCCCAAGGCAACTGCCCTGACAGACACCGCACTGCACATATCTGATGTTAAACAAGCTTCCATTGAAGAATACTCTGAGTTCTATTGGAACTGTGTGTGTGTGTGTGTGTGTGTGTGTGTGTGTGTGTGTGTGTGTGTGTGTGTGTGTGTGTGTGTGTGTGTGTGTGTGTGTGTGTGTGTGTGTGTGTGTGTGTGTGTGTGTGTGTGTGTGTGTGTGTGTGTGTGTGTGTGTGCGCGTGCATGTGTGCGTGTGTGTGTTCCACTGTATGTGACACCTTCCCCACCTCTCTCTCCTGTAGGTGTGATGAGTGTTGTCTGTGCTACCACTTTGGCTGTCTGGACCCTCCCCTGAAGAAGTCTCCCAAGCAGACAGGATACGGCTGGATCTGCCAGGAGTGTGACACTTCCTCCTCCAAGGTGTGTGTGTGGACACACAGGGTGGTGGTGATGACGTCTTCTTTTGGCTTATTCTGACGCCATCACATTATTGAAGCAGCAGTTAAACAGCTGAATTTGAACCTACAACACATCTTACAAGGCCATCTATAGTTATATGAGTATTATGGATCGATGGGATAGAAGCACGTGTTTGAAGTGGTAAGAGACTAGTGTTGACAACAGCCATGGCTTCACTTAAATTCCCCGATCTGCTTCCCGGGCTGTGGTATCTCTGTGAGCGACAGGGTGAAGTTCGTATGACATGACAGCAGAAACATGCATCTATGTGTCTTTTTTACCTTGAAACCGAACCTGACAGCGGGCCAAAATGGCCGCTACCATCACCAGTGTCCTCATAGTTTCTCCATTGTCATACATTTTCATTTGAAATGTCCCTAACTGAAAATGGCAAGTCCCACCAGAAGGGCTTTTTTATTATTTTCCTCTATCTGCATTTGAAATAATGTTTTTCTTATTGAATTACAGTGTAATCAAGGGTAGCGTGCGGTAGCTTGTGAACCTAATTAAGTTGATAAATGTAAAGCACATTTCAATTTCTCCGGGAAAGGTCAGCCTGTCCTATTGGCTCTATGTGCGTGGAAAATGGGGGTTAATTGATGTTGCAGAAGGAGGAAGAGAAACATAAAAGCCTGAGGCATACTGAAAACGCTGCATGCTGGGAATGATACGTTAAATTACAGGCAAAATGTAAAGGTTAAAGCTCAGTTAAAATGTTAGATAGCAGAGTTAGTGGAGGGTTAAAATGTTAGATAGCAGAGTTAGTGGAGGGTTAAAATGTTAGATAGCAGAGTTAGTGGAGGGTTAAAATGGTAGATAGCAGAGTTAGTGGAGGGTTACAATTTTAGATAGCAGAGTTAGTGGAGGGTTAAAATGTTAGATAGCAGCGTTAGTGGAGGGTTAAAATGTTAGATAGCAGAGTTAGTGGAGGGTTAAAATGTTAGATAGCAGAGTTAGTGGAGGGTTAAAATGTTAGATAGCAGAGTTAGTGGAGGGTTACAATGTTAGATAGCAGAGTTAGTGGAGGGTTAAAATGTTAGATAGCAGAGTTAGTGGAGGGTAAAAATGTTAGATAGCAGAGTTAGTGGAGGGTTACAATGTTAGATAGCAGAGTTAGTGGAGGGTTAAAATGTTAGATAGCAGAGTTAGTGGAGGGTTACAATGTTAGATAGCAGAGTTAGTGGAGGGTTACAATGTTAGATAGCAGAGTTAGTGGAGGGTTAAAATGTTAGATAGCAGAGTTAGTGGAGGGTTACAATGTTAGATAGCAGAGTTAGTGGAGGGTTAAAATGTTAGATAGCAGAGTTAGTGGAGGGTTAAAATGGTAGATAGCAGAGTTAGTGGAGGGTTACAATGTTAGATAGCAGAGTTAGTGGAGGGTTAAAATGTTAGATAGCAGAGTTAGTGGAGGGTAAAAATGTTAGATAGCAGAGTTAGTGGAGGGTTACAATGTTAGATAGCAGAGTTAGTGGAGGGTTAAAATGTTAGATAGCAGAGTTAGTGGAGGGTTACAATGTTAGATAGCAGAGTTAGTGGAGGGTTAAATGGTAGATAGCAGAGTTAGTGGAGGGTTACAATGTTAGATAGCAGAGTTAGTGGAGGGTTAAAATGTTAGATAGCAGAGTTAGTGGAGGGTTACAATGTTAGATAGCAGAGTTAGTGGAGGGTTAAAATGGTAGATAGCAGAGTTAGTGGAGGGTTAAAATGTTAGATAGCAGAGTTAGTGGAGGGTTAAAATGTTAGATAGCAGAGTTAGTGGAGGGTTAAAATGTTAGATAGCAGAGTTAGTGGAGGGTTCAAATGTTAGATAGCAGAGTTAGTGGAGGGTTCAAATGTTAGATAGCAGAGTTAGTGGAGGGTTAAAATGTTAGATAGCAGAGTTAGTGGAGGGTTACAATGTTAGATAGCAGAGTTAGTGGAGGGTTAAAATGTTAGATAGCAGAGTTAGTGGAGGGTTCAAATGTTAGATAGCAGAGTTAGTGGAGGGTTACAATGGTAGATAGCAGCGTTAGTGGAGGGTTACAATGTTAGATAGCAGAGTTAGTGGAGGGTTACAATGTTAGATAGCAGAGTTAGTGGAGGGTTAAAATGGTAGATAGCGGAGTTAGTGGAGGGTTAAAATGGTAGATAGCAGCGTTAGTGGAGGGTTACAATGTTAGATAGCAGAGTTAGTGGAGGGTTAAAATGTTAGATAGCAGAGTTAGTGGAGGGTTCAAATGTTAGATAGCAGAGTTAGTGGAGGGTTAAAATGTTAGATAGCAGAGTTAGTGGAGGGTTAAAATGGTAGATAGCAGAGTTAGTGGAGGGTTAAAATGGTAGATAGCAGAGTTAGTGGAGGGTTACAATGTTAGATAGCAGAGTTAGTGGAGGGTTACAATGTTAGACAGCAGAGTTAGTGGAGGGTTAAAATGGTAGATAGCAGCGTTAGTGGAGGGTTACAATGTTAGATAGCAGAGTTAGTGGAGGGTTAAAATGGTAGATAGCAGCGTTAGTGGAGGGTTAAAATGGTAGATAGCAGCGTTAGTGGAGGGTTACAATGTTTGCGGATTGTGAATGTAAAATGTTAGGTAGCAGATTGGAGACTTGTAGTTGTTGTAAAGCGTGTTGCTATAGCGCTGTTGGGAAGGGTTCATGAAGATGCATCGGTGTACATGATCAACAACTACCCTTGGATTTCTGCAACAACAGATTGATCTGTCGTTGTTTCTGCCCAACATTAAAGTCCTGTATGTTTGCATATTTATATTGTTCTCATAGCTGTCTTGTTCAAGCAGCGCCATGCTGGTTCACAAAGAGATAATACACATGAATGTGTCTGTCTACTGCTCTGCCTGTGTCTACTGCTCTGCCTACTGCTCTGTCTGTGTCTACTGCTCTGCCTACCGCTCTGTCTGTGTCTACTGTCTGTGTCTACTGCTCTGTCTACTACTCTGTCTGTGTCTACTGCTCTGCTCTGCCTGTGTCTACTGCTCTGTCTGTGTCTAATGCTCTGCCTACTGCTCTGCCTGTGTCTACTGCTCTGCCTGTGTCTACTGCTCTGCCTGTGTCTACTGCCCTGTCTGTGTCTACTGCTCTGCCTGTGTCTACTGCTCTGCCTACTGCTCTGTCTGTGTCTACTGCTCTGTCTGTGTCTACTGCTCTGCTCTGCCTGTGTCTACTGCTCTGCCTGTGTCTACTACTCTGTGTGTGTCTACTGCTCTGCCTGTGTCTACTACTCTGCCTGTGTCTACTGCTCTGCCTACTGCTCTGTGTGTGTCTACTGCTCTGCCTACTGCTCTGTGTGTGTCTACTGCTCTGCCTGTGTCTACTGCTCTGCCTGTGTCTACTGCTCTGCCTGTGTCTACTGCTCTGTCTGTGTCTACTGCTCTGCTCTGCCTGTGTCTACTGCTCTGTCTGTGTCTAATGCTCTGCCTACTGCTCTGCCTGTGTCTACTGCTCTGCCTGTGTCTACTGCTCTGCCTGTGTCTACTGCCCTGTCTGTGTCTACTGCTCTGCCTGTGTCTACTGTCTCTGTCTACTGTCTGTGTCTACTGTCTGTGTCTACTGCTCTGTATTTGTTTACTGCTCTGCCTGTGTCTACTGCTCTGCCTACTGCTCTGCCTGTGTCTACTGCTCTGCCTGTGTCTACTGCTCTGCCTGTGTCTACTGCTCTGTCTGTGTCTACTGCTCTGCCTGTGTCTACTGCTCTGCCTACTGCTCTGCCTGTGTCTACTGCTCTGCCTGTGTCTACTGCTCTGTCTGTGTCTACTGCTCTGCCTGTGTCTACTGCTCTGCCTGTGTCTACTGCTCTGCCTGTGTCTACTGCTCTGTCTGTGTCTACTGCTCTGCCTGTGTCTGCTGCTCTGCCTGTGTCTACTGCTCTGTCTGTGTCTACTGCTCTGCCTGTGTCTACTGCTCTGCCTGTGTCTACTGCTCTGTCTGTGTCTACTGCTCTGCCTGTGTCTACTGCTCTGCCTGTGTCTACTGCTCTGCCTACTGCTCTGTGTGTGTCTACTGCTCTGCCTACTGCTCTGTGTGTGTGTACTGCTCTGCCTGTGTCTACTGCTCTGCCTGTGTCTACTGCTTTGCCTACTGCTCTGTCTGTGTCTACTGCTCTGTCTACTGCTCTGTCTGTGTCTACTGCTCTGCTCTGCCTGTGTCTACTGCTCTGTCTGTGTCTAATGCTCTGCCTAGTGCTCTGCCTGTGTCTACTGCTCTGCCTGTGTCTACTGCCCTGTCTGTGTCTACTGCTCTGCCTGTGTCTACTGCTCTGCCTGTGTCTACTGCTCTGCCTGTGTCTACTGTCTGTGTCTACTGTCTGTGTCTACTGCTCTGTCTGTGTCTACTGCTCTGCCTGTGTCTACTGCTCTGTCTGTGTCTACTGCTCTGCCAGTGTCTACTGTCTGTGTCTACTGTCTGTGTCTACTGCTCTGTCTGTGTCTACTGCTCTGCCTGTGTCTACTGCTCTGTCTGTGTCTACTGCTCTGCCTGTGTCTACTGCTCTGCCTACTGCTCTGCCTGTGTCTGCTGCTCTGCCTGTGTCTACTACTCTGCCTGTGTCTACTGCTCTGCCTGTGTCTACTGCTCTGCCTGTGTCTACTGCTCTGCCTGTGTCTACTGCTCTGCCTACTGCTCTGTCTGTGTCTACTGCTCTGTATGTGTTTACTGCTCTGCCTGTGTCTACTGCTCTGTCTGTGTCTACTGCTCTGTCGGTGTCTACTGCTCTGCCTGTGTCTACTGCTCTGCCTGTGTCTACTGCTCTGTCTGTGTCTACTGCTCTGCCTGTGCCTACTGCTCTGCCTACTGCTCTGCCTACTGCTCTGCCTGTGTCTACTGCTCTGCTCTGTATGTCTACTGCTCTGCTCTGCCTGTGTCTACTGCTCTGCCTGTGTCTACTGCTCTGTGTGTGTCTACTGCTCTGCTCTGCCTGTGTCTACTGCTCTGCCTGTGTCTACTGCTCTGTGTGTGTCTACTGCTCTGTGTGTGTCTACTGCTCTGCCTGTGTCTACTGCTCTGCCTGTGTCTACTGCTCTGCCTACTGCTCTGTGTGTGTCTACTGCTCTGCCTACTGCTCTGTGTGTGTCTACTGCTCTGCCTGTGTCTACTGCTCTGCCTGTGTCTACTTCTCTGCCTGTGTCTACTGCTCTGCCTACTGCTCTGTGTGTGTCTACTGCTCTGCCTACTGCTCTGTGTGTGTCTACTGCTCTGCCTGTGTCTACTGCTCTGCCTGTGTCTACTGCTTTGCCTACTGCTCTGTCTGTGTCTACTGCTCTGTCTACTGCTCTGTCTGTGTCTACTGCTCTGCTCTGCCTGTGTCTACTGCTCTGTGTGTGTCTACTGCTCTGTGTGTGTCTACTGCTCGGCCTGTGTCTACTGCTCTGCCTGTGTCTACTGCTCTGCCTACTGCTCTGTGTGTGTCTACTGCTCTGCCTACTGCTCTGTGTGTGTCTACTGCTCTGCCTGTGTCTACTGCTCTGCCTGTGTCTACTGCTTTGCCTACTGCTCTGTCTGTGTCTACTGCTCTGTCTACTGCTCTGTTTGTGTCTACTGCTCTGCTCTGCCTGTGTCTACTGCTCTGTCTGTGTCTAATGCTCTGCCTAGTGCTCTGCCTGTGTCTACTGCTCTGCCTGTGTCTACTGCCCTGTCTGTGTCTACTGCCCTGTCTGTGTCTACTGCTCTGCCTGTGTCTACTGCTCTGCCTGTGTCTACTTCTCTGTCTGTGTCTACTGCTCTGCCTACTGCTCTGTCTGTGTCTACTGCTCTGCCTACTGCTCTGCCTGTGTCTACTGCTCTGTCTGTGTCTACTGCTCTGTATGTGTTTACTGCTCTGCCTGTGTCTACTGCTCTGTCTGTGTCTACTGCTCTGCCTACTGCTCTGCCTGTGTCTACTGCTCTGCCTACTGCTCTGCCTGTGTCTACTGCTCTGCCTGTGTCTACTGCTCTGCCTGTGTCTACTGTCTGTGTCTACTGTCTGTGTCTACTGCTCTGCCTGTGTCTACTGCTCTGCCTGTGTCTACTGCTCTGCCTGTGTCTGCTGCTCTGCCTGTGTCTACTGCTCTGCCTGTGTCTACTGCTCTGTCTGTGTCTACTGCTCTTGCCTGTGTCTACTGCTCTGCCTGTGTCTACTGCTCTGTCTGTGTCTACTGCTCTGCATGTGTTTACTGCTCTGCCTGTGTCTACTGCTCTGTCTGTGTCTACTGCTCTGTCGGTGTCTACTGCTCTGTCGGTGTCTACTGCTCTGTCTGTGTCTACTGCTCTGCCTACTGCTCTGCCTACTGCTCTGCCTGTGTCTACTGCTCTGCCTGTGTCTACTGCTCTGTCTGTGTCTACTGCTCTGCATGTGTTTACTGCTCTGCCTGTGTCTACTGCTCTGTCTGTGTCTACTGCTCTGCCTACTGCTCTGTGTGTGTCTACTGCTCTGCCTACTGCTCTGTGTGTGTCTACTGCTCTGCCTGTGTCTACTGCTCTGCCTGTGTCTACTGCTCTGTCTGTGTCTACTGCTCTGTCTTCTGCTCTGTCTGTGTCTACTGCTCTGCTCTGCCTGTGTCTACTGCTCTGTCTCTGTCTAATGCTCTGCCTAGTGCTCTGCCTGTGTCTACTGCTCTGCCTGTGTCTACTGCTCTGCCTGTGTCTACTGCTCTGCCTGTGTCTACTTCTCTGTCTGTGTCTACTGCTCTGCCTACTGCTCTGTCTGTGTCTACTGCTCTGCCTGTGTCTACTGCTCTGCCTGTGTCTACTTCTCTGTCTGTGTCTACTGCTCTGCCTGTGTCTACTGCTCTGCCTGTGTCTACTTCTCTGTCTGTGTCTACTGCTCTGCCTACTGCTCTGTCTGTGTCTACTGCTCTGCCTGTGTCTACTGCTCTGCCTGTGTCTACTGCTCTGCCTACTGCTCTGTGTCTACTGCTCTGCCTGTGTCTACTGCTCTGCCTGTGTCTACTGCTCTGCCTGTGTCTACTGTCTGTGTCTACTGCTCTGCCTGTGTCTACTGCTCTGCCTGTGTCTACTGTCTGTGTCTACTGCTCTGCCTGTGTCTACTGCTCTGCCTGTGTCTACTGCTCTGCCTGTGTCTACTGCTCTGCCTGTGTCTACTGCTCTGTATGTATTTACTGCTCTGCCTGTGTCTACTGCTCTGCATGTGTCTACTGCTCTGTCTGTCTACTGCTCTGCCTGTGTCTACTGCTCTGCCTACTGCTCTGTCTGTGTCTACTGCTCTGTCTGTGTCTACTGCTCTGTCTGTGTCTACTGCTCTGTCTGTGTCTACTGCTCTGTCTGTGTCTACTGCTCTGCCTGTGTCTACTGCTCTGCCTGTGTCTACTGCTCTGCCTGTGTCTACTGCTCTGTCTGTCTACTGCTCTGCCTGTGTCTACTGCTCTGTCTGTGTCTACTGCTCTGCCTGTGTCTACTGCTCTGTATGTATTTACTGCTCTGCCTGTGTCGACTGCTCTGTCTGTCTACTGCTCTGCCTGTGTCTACTGCTCTGTCTGTGTCTACTGCTCTGCCTGTGTCTACTGCTCTGCCTGTGTCTACTGCTCTGCGTGTGTCTACTGCTCTGTCTGTGTCTACTGCTCTGTCTGTGTCTACTGCTCTGCCTGTGTCTACTGCTCTGCCTGTGTCTACTGCTCTGTCTGTGTCTACTGTCTGTGTCTACTGCTCTGCCTGTGTCTACTGCTCTGCCTGTGTCTACTGCTCTGCCTGTGTCTACTGCTCTGCCTGTGTCTACTGCTCTGTATGTGTTTACTGCTCTGCCTGTGTCTACTGCTCTGCCTACTGCTCTGCCTGTGTCTACTGCTCTGCCTGTGTCTACTGCTCTGCCTGTGTCTACTGCTCTGCCTGCGTCTACTGTCTCTGTCTACTGCTCTGTCTGTCTACTGATCTGTCTGTGTCTACTGCTCTGTTTGTGTCTACTGCTCTGTCTGTGTCTACTGCTCTGCCTTTGTCTACTGTCTGTGTCTACTGCTCTGCCTACTGCTCTGTCTGTGTCTACTGCTCTGTCTGTGTCTACTGCTCTGCCTGTGTCTACTGCTCTGCCTGTGTCTACTGCTCTGCCTGTGTCTACTGTCTGTGTCTACTGTCTGTGTCTACTGTCTGTGTCTACTGCTCTGTCTGTGTCTACTGCTCTGCCTGTGACTACTGCTCTGTCTGTGTCTACTGCTCTGTCAGTGTCTACTGTCTGTGTCTACTGTCTGTGTCTACTGCTCTGTCTGTGTCTACTGCTCTGTCTGTGTTTACTGCTCTGCCTGTGTCTACTGCTCTGCCTGTGTCTACTGCTCTGCCTACTGCTCTGCCTGTGTCTACTGCTCTGCCTGTGTCTACTGCTCTGCCTGTGTCTACTGCTCTGCCTGTGTCTACTGCTCTGTCTGTGTCTACTGCTCTGCCTGTGTCTACTGCTCTGCCTGTGTCTACTGCTCTGCCTGTGTCTACTGCTGTAGTGTAAATAGTATTAGTCAAAGGGGAGAAGACAGACTCCTGCTGTTAGTGTGTGTGGAGTGTGTTGATCTGAATGGAGGCTGTGGGAGGACACACACTCACTGGAAGAAGCACACAAACACACACACAAACAATGGAAAGGAGATTTTCAAGGTTGGTAGGTGGGAAAGAAGGGAATGGAAAGGGAAGGGGGGCACACAGGGATTAAACAAGTCTCTTATTAAAAGTGCTGCTGTTGGCAGCCTGCTGAGAGAGAGAGAGAGAGAGACCCCCAGGACCAGACCCAATCCTCTTTAATCACCCCCATGCAACACACACTGGAACAAACAAAACACATACACAACCAGGCAAACACACACTAGAATACTTGGCCTGCACACACTCAGCATCTCTTACATGAACATACTGTCACACACAGACACAGCCATCTGATATAGACACACACCCATCTGGTATAGACACACACACATCCATCTGATATAGACACAGACACATCCATCTGATATAGCACACAGCGTGCACACACACACACACTTGCCCTCTCTCTCGTTACACACACTTCTGAAATCGTTTCATCCCCCCTGGAGTATCTTGTCCTCATCCTCCCCTTCCCTCCCTCCCACCTCTCTCTACATCACTGTGTAAACCTTGGCAGTGGCGGCTCCCTCTCTGTGCCCCAAGGCAGACAAAAGCAGGGTTGAGGAGTAGGGTGTTAGTAGAGGGGACTTTTACTCTTTCTCCTCTTCAGCAGACAATAGTGGAGTTAGTAGAGGGGACTTTTACTCTGCTCCTCTTCAGCAGACAATAGTGGAGTTAGTAGAGGGGACTTTTACTCTGCTCCTCTTCAGCAGACAATAGTGGAGTTAGTAGAGAGGACTTTTACTCCTCTTCAGCAGACAATAGTGGAGTTAGTAGAGGGGACTTTTACTCTGCTCCTCTTCAGCAGACAATAGTGGAGTTAGTAGAGGGGACTTTTACTCTGCTCCTCTTCAGCAGACAATAGTGGAGTTAGTAGAGGGGACTTTTACTCCTCTTCAGCAGACAATAGTGGAGTTAGTAGAGGGGACTTTTACTCTGCTCCTCTTCAGCAGACAATAGTGGAGTTAGTAGAGAGGACTTTTAATCCTCTTCAGCAGACAATAGTGGAGTTAGTAGAGGGGACTTTTACTCTGCTCCTCTTCAGCAGACAATAGTGGAGTTAGTAGAGAGGACTTTTACTCCTCTTCAGCAGACAATAGTGGAGTTAGTAGAGGGGACTTTTACTCTGCTCCTCTTCAGCAGACAATAGTGGAGTTAGTAGAGAGGACTTTTACTCCTCTTCAGCAGACAATAGTGGAGTTAGTAGAGGGGACTTTTACTCTGCTCCTCTTCAGCAGACAATAGTGGAGTTAGTAGAGAGGACTTTTACTCCTCTTCAGCAGACAATAGTGGAGTTAGTAGAGGGGACTTTTACTCCTCTTCAGCAGACAATAGTGGAGTTAGTAGAGGGGACTTTTACTCTGCTCCTCTTCAGCAGACAATAGTGGAGTTAGTAGAGGGGACATTTACTCCTCTTCAGCAGACAATAGTGGAGTTAGTAGAGGGGACTTTTACTCTGCTCCTCTTCAGCAGACAATAGTGGAGTTTGTAGAGGGGACTTTTACTCTGCTCCTCTTCAGCAGACAATAGTGGAGTTAGTAGAGGGGACTTTTACTCTGCTCCTCTTCAGCAGACAATAGTGGAGTTTGTAGAGGGGACTTTTACTCTGGTCCTCTTCAGCAGACAATAGTGGAGTTAGTAGAGGGGACTTTTACTCTGCTCCTCTTCAGCAGACAATAGTGGAGGTTGTAGAGGGGACTTTTACTCTGCTCCTCTTCAGCAGACAATAGTGGAGTTTGTAGAGGGGACTTTTACTCTGCTCCTCTTCAGCAGACAATAGTGGAGTTAGTAGAGGGGACTTTTACTCTGCTCCTCTTCAGCAGACAATAGTGGAGTTAGTAGAGGGGACTTTTACTCTGCTCCTCTTCAGCAGACAATAGTGGAGTTAGTAGAGGGGACTTTTACTCTGCTCCTCTTCAGCAGACAATAGTGGAGGTTGTAGAGGGGACTTGTACTCTGCTCCTCTTCAGCAGACAATAGTGGAGGTTGTAGAGAGGACTTTTACTCCTCTTCAGCAGACAATAGTGGAGTTAGTAGAGGGGACTTTTACTCTGCTCCTCTTCAGCAGACAATAGTGGAGTTCGTAGAGGGGACTTTTACTCTGTTCCTCTTCAGCAGACAATCGTGGAGTTAGTAGAGGGGACTTTTACTCTGCTCCTCTTCAGCAGACAATAGTGAAGTTAGTAGAGGGGACTTTTACCCCTCTTCAGCAGACAATAGTGGAGTTAGTAGAGGGGACTTTTACTCCTCTTCAGCAGACAATAGTGGAGTTAGTAGAGGGGACTTTTACTCTGCTCCTCTTCAGCAGACAATAGTGGAGTTAGTAGTGGGGACTTTTACTCCTCTTCAGCAGACAATAGTGGAGTTAGTAGAGGGGACCTTTACTCCTCTTCAGCAGACAATAGTGGAGTTAGTAGAGGGGACTTTTACTCTGCTCCTCTTCAGCAGACAATAGTGGAGTTAGTAGAGGGGACTTTTACTCTGCTCCTCTTCAGCAGACAATAGTGGAGTTAGTAGAGGGGACTTTTACTCTGCTCCTCTTCAGCAGATAATAGTGGAGTTAGTAGAGGGGACTTTTACTCTGCTCCTCTTCAGCAGACAATAGTGGAGTTAGTAGAGGGGACTTTTACTCTGCTCCTCTTCAGCAGACAATAGTGGAGTTAGTAGAGGGGACTTTTACTCTGCTCCTCTTCAGCAGACAATAGTGGAGTTAGTAGAGGGGACTTTTACTCTGCTCCTCTTCAGCAGACAATAGTGGAGTTTGTAGAGGGGACTTTTACTCTGCTCCTCTTCAGCAGACAATAGTGGAGTTAGTAGAGAGGACTTTTACTCCTCTTCAGCAGACAATAGTGGAGTTAGTAGAGGGGACTTTTACTCCTCTTCAGCAGACAATAGTGGAGTTAGTAGAGGGGACTTTTATTCCTCTTCAGCAGACAATAGTGGAGTTAGTAGAGGGGACTTTTACTCCTCTTCAGCAGACAATAGTGGAGTTAGTAGAGGGGACTTTTACTCTGCTCCTCTTCAGCAGACAATAGTGGAGTTAGTAGAGAGGACTTTTACTCTGCTCCTCTTCAGCAGACAATAGTGGAGTTAGTAGAGAGGACTTTTACTCCTCTTCAGCAGACAATAGTGGAGTTAGTAGAGGGGACTTTTACTCCTCTTCAGCAGACAATAGTGGAGTTAGTAGAGAGGACTTTTACTCTGCTCCTCTTCAGCAGACAATAGTGGAGTTAGTAGAGGGGACTTTTACTCTGCTCCTCTTCAGCAGACAATAGTGGAGTTAGTAGAGGGGACTTTTACTCTGCTCCTCTTCAGCAGACAATAGTGGAGTTAGTAGAGGGGACTTTTACTCTGCTCCTCTTCAGCAGACAATAGTGGAGTTAGTAGAGAGGACTTTTACTCCTCTTCAGCAGACAATAGTGGAGTTAGTAGAGGGGACTTTTACTCTGCTCCTCTTCAGCAGACAATAGTGGAGTTAGTAGAGAGGACTTTTACTCCTCTTCAGCAGACAATAGTGGAGTTAGTAGAGGGGACTTTTACTCTGCTCCTCTTCAGCAGACAATAGTGGAGTTAGTAGAGGGGACTTTTACTCCTCTTCAGCAGACAATAGTGGAGTTAGTAGAGGGGACTTTTACTCTGCTCCTCTTCAGCAGACAATAGTGGAGTTAGTAGAGGGGACATTTACTCCTCTTCAGCAGACAATAGTGGAGTTAGTAGAGGGGACTTTTACTCTGCTCCTCTTCAGCAGACAATAGTGGAGTTTGTAGAGGGGACTTTTACTCTGCTCCTCTTCAGCAGACAATAGTGGAGTTAGTAGAGGGGACTTTTACTCTGCTCCTCTTCAGCAGACAATAGTGGAGTTTGTAGAGGGGACTTTTACTCTGGTCCTCTTCAGCAGACAATAGTGGAGTTAGTAGAGGGGACTTTTACTCTGCTCCTCTTCAGCAGACAATAGTGGAGTTAGTAGAGGGGACTTTTACTCTGCTCCTCTTCAGCAGACAATAGTGGAGGTTGTAGAGGGGACTTGACTTGTACTCTGCTCCTCTTCAGCAGACAATAGTGGAGGTTGTAGAGAGGACTTTTACTCCTCTTCAGCAGACAATAGTGGAGTTAGTAGAGGGGACTTTTACTCTGCTCCTCTTCAGCAGACAATAGTGGAGTTCGTAGAGGGGACTTTTACTCTGTTCCTCTTCAGCAGACAATCGTGGAGTTAGTAGAGGGGACTTTTACTCTGCTCCTCTTCAGCAGACAATAGTGAAGTTAGTAGAGGGGACTTTTACCCCTCTTCAGCAGACAATAGTGGAGTTAGTAGAGGGGACTTTTACTCCTCTTCAGCAGACAATAGTGGAGTTAGTAGAGGGGACTTTTACTCTGCTCCTCTTCAGCAGACAATAGTGGAGTTAGTAGTGGGGACTTTTACTCCTCTTCAGCAGACAATAGTGGAGTTAGTAGAGGGGACCTTTACTCCTCTTCAGCAGACAATAGTGGAGTTAGTAGAGGGGACTTTTACTCTGCTCCTCTTCAGCAGACAATAGTGGAGTTAGTAGAGGGGACTTTTACTCTGCTCCTCTTCAGCAGACAATAGTGGAGTTAGTAGAGGGGACTTTTACTCTGCTCCTCTTCAGCAGACAATAGTGGAGTTAGTAGAGGGGACTTTTACTCTGCTCCTCTTCAGCAGACAATAGTGGAGTTAGTAGAGGGGACTTTTACTCTGCTCCTCTTCAGCAGACAATAGTGGAGTTAGTAGAGGGGACTTTTACTCTGCTCCTCTTCAGCAGACAATAGTGGAGTTAGTAGAGGGGACTTTTACTCTGCTCCTCTTCAGCAGACAATAGTGGAGTTAGTAGAGGGGACTTTTACTCTGCTCCTCTTCAGCAGACAATAGTGGAGTTTGTAGAGGGGACTTTTACTCTGCTCCTCTTCAGCAGACAATAGTGGAGTTAGTAGAGAGGACTTTTACTCCTCTTCAGCAGACAATAGTGGAGTTAGTAGAGGGGACTTTTATTCCTCTTCAGCAGACAATAGTGGAGTTAGTAGAGGGGACTTTTACTCCTCTTCAGCAGACAATAGTGGAGTTAGTAGAGGGGACTTTTACTCTGCTCCTCTTCAGCAGACAATAGTGGAGTTAGTAGAGAGGACTTTTACTCTGCTCCTCTTCAGCAGACAATAGTGGAGTTAGTAGAGAGGACTTTTACTCCTCTTCAGCAGACAATAGTGGAGTTAGTAGAGGGGACTTTTACTCCTCTTCAGCAGACAATAGTGGAGTTAGTAGAGAGGACTTTTACTCTGCTCCTCTTCAGCAGACAATAGTGGAGTTAGTAGAGGGGACTTTTACTCCTCTTCAGCAGACAATAGTGGAGTTAGTAGAGGGGACTTTTACTCTGCTCCTCTTCAGCAGACAATAGTGGAGTTAGTAGAGGGGACTTTTACTCCTCTTCAGCAGACAATAGTGGAGTTAGTAGAGGGGACTTTTACTCCTCTTCAGCAGACAATAGTGGAGTTAGTAGAGGGGACTTTTACTCTGCTCCTCTTCAGCAGACAATAGTGGAGTTAGTAGAGAGGACTTTTACTCCTCTTCAGCAGACAATAGTGGAGTTAGTAGAGAGGACTTTTACTCCTCTTCAGCAGACAATAGTGGAGTTAGTAGAGGGGACTTTTATTCCTCTTCAGCAGACAATAGTGGAGTTAGTAGAGGGGACTTTTACTCCTCTTCAGCAGACAATAGTGGAGTTAGTAGAGGGGACTTTTACTCTGCTCCTCTTCAGCAGACAATAGTGGAGTTAGTAGAGAGGACTTTTACTCTGCTCCTCTTCAGCAGACAATAGTGGAGTTAGTAGAGAGGACTTTTACTCCTCTTCAGCAGACAATAGTGGAGTTAGTAGAGGGGACTTTTACTCCTCTTCAGCAGACAATAGTGGAGTTAGTAGAGGGGACTTTTACTCCTCTTCAGCAGACAATAGTGGAGTTAGTAGAGGGGACTTTTACTCCTCTTCAGCAGACAATAGTGGAGTTAGTAGAGGGGACTTTTACTCCTCTTCAGCAGACAATAGTGGAGTTAGTAGAGGGGACTTTTACTCTGCTCCTCTTCAGCAGACAATAGTGGAGTTTGTGTTTGTCAAATCATCTCACAATCATTACGTACATTCAGCTTGTTTGTACAAATACCACAATGTCCTATTTTTTATAAATGGTACACAAACGGTTAAAAAACCTTCCAATGTGTTTTAAGGTTTTACGGCAGTAATAGACGGAAGTGGAAGTGCGTGTTGGAGATAATTTCCTCGACTTTGCACTCTGGGAGATGAGAGCAGTATTTAAGGAAAGTTATTCTGTAATATGGAGCTTGTAAATGCCAAGCCGTTGCTGCCTGCTGCGAAATCGCTTGTGCCTGTGGGATAGCAATGTTGCTTTAAATGCCAACTTTAAGTGCAACTGAATCGTACCTGACCAAACGTCTCAACGGTGATTTACCTGTGAGAGGAGAGAGGAGAGGAGCTAGTGGGTGTGGGTGGGTGGGTGACACAGAGCTGTGTCAGCCTGTTGGTCTGACAGTGGGGGAGGATGAACAGAACGTGCTGCAACGTGGATGATGATTTGTGTCCATCCCCGCCCTGGCTGACTGGCAGCTGAGGGGAAGGAAAATGTTAAGGAAGAGAAGGAAAGATAGTTGGGAGGTAGGTTGGGAGCGAGGACACTGGTGCCAGCGAGTGAGTCAAAGTAAATTGGATGTAAGTTGAGGTAACACAATATGGAGCTTGATTAAGCTTGAAAAAGTCAATGAACTTTTAAACTTATTTTGTTTTTGTGTGACCAACAAATATTTGTGTTACAGTGCAGTGTGCCCTGTTCATTCCTTCACCGTCCTTAAATAAAGCACACAGATATGCCTGTGAACCGTTTGTCTGGTCCAAACATTGGGTTGAAGTAGTACAGCAGCAAGATTTCACTTGATGATGAGTCTGGTCCATGATATTGTGGAGCCCACATGTAGTCACTCTGTCTACCTTCCATCCATCAATCCTCTCTCTGTGTTTCAGAGTGTTTCTCTCTCTCTCTAAAGGTCACAGTAAATAAGGTACTGCCTCGGAGCTCTTGATTAATTCTGAAATCTCTCTCCGAGGATGATTTGTCTGTTTCGATTATAACATGGAATGCGTTATGAATGGTCTTTCCCTGCGTCGCCATCGCTCTACGGTTGCATGTAGGAATGCGCTCGTTGGTGTCGGCAGTCGCACACATTTCTGTTTGTGTGTGTGTGTGAGCGCGGCTAGGACAGGGTAATAAAAGTCTTTATTAGACAGCCAGGAGTTCATTACAGAGGCTCTGTTTCTCCCTGCCTGCCTGGCTTAGATAAACCTGTGGCCTGACCAAGGCCAGATCCCTCCTGACATCCCTGCCTCCCCCATCACTCCAGGTCCTGGCCCAATAGATCCCAGTATTAAACTGACAGTCTTACCGTAACATACCAGGCCTTTAATTCCAGAGCCCGTTACTCGGCAGCCACGGTGCCGGGAGGGGCTTGTTTAAAGCTTTATTTCCACCCCGCATCGTGGCCGTGTCTCTACCGGCCGGCCTGCTCTCTATCTAGACGCCTCTGTAATGTATTGGGCCTGGAGATGTGGAGAGGAGAGGGGGTGGAGGGCTTTGAAATGCCAGCAGCTTCAAGTTGCCCAGGCAGCAGTTAAAGCAGTTGGAACGCTCTGCAGCGGATGGACGGAGGGTTAGTGTGTGGGCAGAGCTTCTTTAGATACACTTGGGACTTTTCTTGTCATCAAAACACTTCTAACTGTCTATGAAAAAGTGATGATTTTGTCTTTTTTTTTTTTTACCAAGAAATGACCAAGTTCAAAATGGCGTAATTTGTTTGTAGCGTGACCTTGAAGTTCAACACTTCTTGTGTGTTTAAAGTCGTCAACGTTGGTGGTTTCGTGCTCGTGCGTTACTGTGTTTCATTTGATGGGCCGTTAATGAGTCAGACCTACTCTAGTGTTTTGTCCTTGTTTACTGGGGTTTACAATTAATGTGCTTTTTGATGCAGTTTCTCAGGAATTCTAAATGGCGGCCTATTCTCTATGTGGGCCCTGGTCGAACAGATTCATCTGTAGGGAATAGGGTACCATTTGGGATGCACACTAAGTGTTTTGTAATTGTTTACAGGGTTGCAGTTAATGTGCGTTTGGATGTTGTTTTGATGTTCTACCCGATTCGGAGGACGATTACCTTCTACACGCGGCGCCATCAATCAGGAGGCTTTGCGCTTGACCTGTGAAGGTAGCTAATTAAGTTAGCCTAATTAACTTAATGACTTGTCACACACCGGTGGCTTTACTAGAGGAGAGGGAATTGAAAGAAAAATAGGAATCATTACTCATCGGATGGAATGACATTTATAACGCTCACATCTGATATGAGAGATGGGGGAGACAATGATTCACCAACTAACATCAGATCAGGTTTTATCTCAGAAAAATAAAAACATTTCAGTTAGTATTGTACTGATTTTTCTATTGACAGTCCTTTCCCACTCAGTTTGAATTTCAACCTATTTGTTTTTTGAGGCCAGGAAGGAGCTGGTACGATGTACATTACTGTCGGTTTTACAGTTTAGTGATGTTATATATATGCAGGCCTCAGCCACTACTCTGAGAGCACTTGATTCAGTGTATCATGCAGCCCTCAGGTTCATTACAAATCAGAAACGTCTAACACATCATTGTGAGTTCTACAGCGCTGTTGGCTGGTTGTCATTGACCTTGCATAGGCTAAAACACTGGTATACACTGATTTATATGGCCATATTGGGTAAAATGACATTTTATCTCTGTTCTTTTTTAGTCAGGTCAGTAAATATATATCAATTACGGTCCCATTCTGATTTGCTTCTAACATACCAAAAATTAGAACAGGACATGGTAGAAATAGTTTTAGTTACTTAGCAACATGGTCCTGGAATTCTCTCCTGAACTTTTCAAAATGTGGTGATCTAGTTTTGTTGGTGGAGTTTATATATCATAGAAGAGTGTAATTGTTTTTAGGCCAGCTGTTTTTAGTCAAGATGTTTGTGTTTTTAATATACAATGTTTTTTGTTGTACTGTTTGTGTGTTTATAGCTGTGTTTAATGTTGTGTTAGTGTATGTAAGTTGTTTTGTCTGAAACGTTGTTCCCTCTGCTGCTATTGGACCAGGTCTCTCTTGGAAAAGAGATGTTATCTCAATGAGAAAAAACCTGTATAAAAAAAGGTCAAATAAAATAGTTTGGTCCAGCATAGTTGAAGACAAGAATCCCTGTACTAGTGTGTGATCCCTACACTGTAAGGACACCTGCATGCCTTAAAGACTTACCAGATCAATAACAAGCCACTCAATCCAACCAAAGCCTGATGAACTCATAAACGGAGGTTGTGTTTCACATACGGCCCAAGTTTAACCACAGTTTAGTGTGATTTAAAGGCTAGAGGGGACGGCTAAACTCGACCGTGGGGACTGCCGTATCAGCGGTCCGCGGCCCAGGGTGGCCGAGTAGGCTGGGAGAGAGGCTGAACTGAAGATGGAGGGAAAATCAATGACCAGACGTCACCTCCATCACTTTAACTAAGCCACCACGGGCCTCCGGCCGCCCCTCTCAGGGGCCAATTTGCAGAAAGTAAACAGCATTGTGTGATCTGTGATTGCTGTTCTGCTGGGGTCCCCTGTGACCACCGCCATAGGAGCATTACTCAGGAGCCAAGTAATAACCCTGTTACATGGTGGCCACTTCACTACTGGGACCCCTACAGTACAATACCTGCTGTATGGCCATGAATTAATAGACTCTCAGACTGGAGCAGACCATGAAGATATGATGAAAATGGGACTACGCCACCACTCCCTGAAATGTGCTGAGGCGGCATAATAACCCTGTTACATGGTGGCAACTCAGAACCAGCTCCACTACATCCTGGATGTGTACTCAGCTCCCAGGACCACCTCCACTACATCCTGGATGTGTACTCAGCTCCCAGGACCAGCTCCACTACATCCTGGATGTGTACTCAGCTCCCAGGACCAGCTCCACTACATACTGGATGTGTACTCAGCTCCCAGGACCAGCTCCACTACATCCTGGATGTGTACTCAGCTCCCAGGACCACCTCCACTACATCCTGGATGTGTACTCAGCTCCCAGGACCAGCTCCACTACATACTGGATGTGTACTCAGCTCCCAGGACAAACTCCACTACATACTGGATGTGTACTCATCTCCCAGGACCACCTCCACTACATACTGGATGTGTCCTCAGCTCCCAGGACCACCTCCACTACATACTGGATGTGTACTCAGCTCCCAGGACCAGCTCCACCACATCCTGGATGTGTACTCAGCTCCCAGGACCACCTCCACTACATCCTGGATGTGTACTCAGCTCCCAGGACCAGCTCCACTACATACTGGATGTGTACTCAGCTCCCAGGACCAGCTCCACTACATACTGGATGTGTACTCAACTCCCAGGACCAGCTCCACCACATACTGGATGTGTACTCAGCTCCCAGGACCAGCTCCACTACATACTGGATTTGTACTCAGCTCCCAGGACCAGCTCCACTACATACTGGATGTGTACTCAGCTCCCAGGACCAGCTCCACTACATACTGGATGTGTACTCAGCTCCCAGGACCAGCTCCACTACATACTGGATGTGTACTCAGCTCCCAGGACCAGCTCCACTACATACTGGATGTGTACTCACTCCCAGGACCAGCTCCACTACATTCTGGATGTGTACTCAGCTCCCAGGACCAGCTCCACTACATACTGGATGTGTACTCAGTTCCCAGGACCAGCTCCACTACATACTGGATGTGTACTCAGCTCCCAGGACCAGCTCCACTACATACTGGATGTGCACTCAGCTCCCAGGCCAGCTCCACTACATACTGGATGTGCACTCATCTCCCAGGACCAGCTCCACTACATACTGGATGTGTACTCAGCTCCCAGGGCCAGCTCCACTACATACTGGATGTGTACTCAGCTCCCAGGACCAGCTCCACTACATACTGGATGTGTACTCAGCTCCCAGGGCCAGCTCCACTACATACTGGATGTGTACTCAGCTCCCAGGACCAGCTCCACTACATACTGGATGTGTACTCAGCTCCCAGGACCAGCTCCACTACATACTGGATGTGTACTCAGCTCCCAGGACCAGCTCCACTACATACTGGATGTGTACTAAACTCTCAGGACCAGCTCCACTACATACTGGATGTGTACTCAGCTCCCAGGACCAGCTCCACTACATACTGGATGTGTACTCAGCTCCCAGGACCAGCTCCACTACATACTGGATGTGTACTCAGCTCCCAGGACCAGCTCCACTACATACTGGATGTGTACTCAGCTCCCAGGACCAGCTCCACTACATACTGGATGTGTACTCAGCTCCCAGGACCTGCTCCACTACATACTAGATGTGTACTCAGCTCCCAGGACCAGCTCCACTACATACTGGATGTGTACTCAGCTCCCAGGACCAGCTCCACTACATACTGGATGTGTACTCAGCTCCACTACATACTGGATGTGTACTCAGCTCCCAGGACCAGCTCCACTACATACTGGATGTGTACTCAGCTCCCAGGACCAGCTCCACTACATACTGGATGTGTACTCAGCTCCCAGGACCAGCTCCACTACATACTGGATGTGTACTCAGCTCCCAGGACCAGTTCCACTACATACTGGATGTGTTCTCAGCTCCCAGGACCAGCTCCACTACATACTGGATGTGTACTCAGCTCCCAGGACCAGCTGCACTACATACTGGATGTGTACTCAGCTCCCAGGACCAGCTCCACTACATACTGGATGTGTACTCAGCTCCCAGGACCAGCTCCACTACATACTGGATGTGTACTCAGCTCCCAGGCCAGCTCCACTACATACTGGATGTGCACTCATCTCCCAGGACCAGCTCCACTACATACTGGATGTGTACTCAGCTCCCAGGGCCAGCTCCACTACATACTGGATGTGTACTCAGCTCCCAGGACCAGCTCCACTACATACTGGATGTGTACTCAGCTCCCAGGGCCAGCTCCACTACATACTGGATGTGTACTCAGCTCCCAGGACCAGCTCCACTACATACTGGATGTGTACTCAGCTCCCAGGACCAGCTCCACTACATACTGGATGTGTACTCAGCTCCCAGGACCAGCTCCACTACATACTGGATGTGTACTAAACTCTCAGGACCAGCTCCACTACATACTGGATGTGTACTCAGCTCCCAGGACCAGCTCCACTACATACTGGATGTGTACTCAGCTCCCAGGACCAGCTCCACTACATACTGGATGTGTACTCAGCTCCCAGGACCAGCTCCACTACATACTGGATGTGTACTCAGCTCCCAGGACCAGCTCCACTACATACTGGATGTGTACTCAGCTCCCAGGACCTGCTCCACTACATACTAGATGTGTACTCAGCTCCCAGGACCAGCTCCACTACATACTGGATGTGTACTCAGCTCCCAGGACCAGCTCCACTACATACTGGATGTGTACTCAGCTCCACTACATACTGGATGTGTACTCAGCTCCCAGGACCAGCTCCACTACATACTGGATGTGTACTCAGCTCCCAGGACCAGCTCCACTACATACTGGATGTGTACTCAGCTCCCAGGACCAGCTCCACTACATACTGAATGTGTACTCAGCTCCCAGGACCAGCTCCACTACATACTGGATGTGTTCTCAGCTCCCAGGACCAGCTCCACTACATACTGGATGTGTACTCAGCTCCCAGGACCAGCTGCACTACATACTGGATGTGTACTCAGCTCCCAGGACCAGCTCCACTACATACTGGATGTGTTCTCAGCTCCCAGGACCAGCTCCACTACATACTGGATGTGTACTCAGCTCCCAGGACTTGCTCCACTACATACTGGATGTGTACTCAGCTCCCAGGACCAGCTCCACTACATACTGGATGTGTACTCAGCTCCCAGGACTAGCTCCACTACATACTGGATGTGTACTCAGCTCCCAGGACCAGCTCCACTACATACTGGATGTGTACTCAGCTCCCAGGACCAGCTCCACTACATACTGGATGTGTACTCAGCTCCCAGGACCAGCTCCACGGCATACTGGATGTGTACTCAGCTCCCAGGACCAGCTCCACTACATACTGGATGTGTACTAAACTCTCAGGACCAGCTCCACTACATACTGGATGTGTACTCAGCTCCCAGGACCAGCTCCACCACATACTGGATGTGTACTAAACTCTCAGGACCAGCTCCACTACATACTGGATGTGTATTCAGCTCCCAGGACCAGCTCCACTACATACTGGATGTGTACTCAGCTCCCAGGACCAGCTGCACTACATACTGGATGTGTACTCAGCTCCCAGGACCAGCTCCACCACATACTGGATGTGTACTAAACTCTCAGGACCAGCTCCACTACATACTGGATGTGTATCCAGCTCCCAGGACCAGCTCCACTACATACTGGATGTGTACTCAGCTCCCAGGACCAGCTGCACTACATACTGGATGTGTACTCAGCTCCCAGGACCAGCTCCACTACATACTGGATGTGTACTCAACTCTCAGGACCAGCTCCACTACATACTGGATGTGTATTCAGCTCCCAGGACCAGCTCCACTACATACTGGATGTGTACTCAGCTCCCAGGACCACCTCCACTACATCCTGGATGTGTACTCAGCTCCCAGGACCAGCTCCACTACATAATGGATGTGTACTCAGCTCCCAGGCCAGCTCCACTACATACTGGATGTGTACTCAGCTCCCAGGACCAGCTCCACTACATACTGGATGTGTACTCAGCTCCCAGGACCAGCTCCACTACATACTGGATGTGTACTCAGCTCCCAGGACCAGCTCCACTACATACTGGATGTGTACTCAGCTCCCAGGACCAGCTGCACTACATACTGGATGTGTACTCAGCTCCCAGGACCAGCTCCACTACATACTGGATGTGTACTCAGCTCCCAGGACCAGCTCCACTATATACTGGATATGTACTCAGCTCCCAGGACCAGCTCCACTACATACTGGATGTGTACTCAACTCTCAGGACCAGCTCCACTACATACTGGATGTGTACTCAGCTCCCAGGACCAGCTCCACTACATACTGGATGTGTACTCAGCTCCCAGGACCAGCTGCACTACATACTTTATGTGTACTCAGCTCCCAGGACCAGCTCCACTACATACTGGATGTGTACTCAGCTCCCAGGACCAGCTCCACTACATACTGGATGTGTACTCAGCTCCCAGGACCAGCTCCACTACATACTGGATGTGCACTCATCTCCCAGGACCAGCTCCACTACATACTGGATGTGTACTCAGCTCCCAGGGCCAGCTCCACTACATACTGGATGTGTACTCAGCTCCCAGGACCAGCTCCACTACATAGTGGATGTGTACTCAGCTCCCAGGGCCAGCTCCACTACATACTGGATGTGTACTCAGCTCCCAGGACCAGCTCCACTACATACTGGATGTGTACTCAGCTCCCAGGACCAGCTCCACTACATGCTGGATGTGTACTCAGCTCCCAGGACCAGCTCCACTACATACTGGATGTGTACTAAACTCTCAGGACCAGCTCCACTACATACTGGATGTGTACTCAGCTCCCAGGACCAGCTGCACTACATACTGGATGTGTACTCAGCTCCCAGGACCAGCTCCACTACATACTGGATGTGTTCTCAGCTCCCAGGACCAGCTCCACTACATACTGGATGTGTACTCAGCTCCCAGGACTTGCTCCACTACATACTGGATGTGTACTCAGCTCCCAGGACCAGCTCCACTACATACTGGATGTGTACTCAGCTCCCAGGACTAGCTCCACTACATACTGGATGTGTACTCAGCTCCCAGGACCAGCTCCACTACATACTGGATGTGTACTCAGCTCCCAGGACCAGCTCCACTACATACTGGATGTGTACTCAGCTCCCAGGACCAGCTCCACGGCATACTGGATGTGTACTCAGCTCCCAGGACCAGCTCCACTACATACTGGATGTGTACTAAACTCTCAGGACCAGCTCCACTACATACTGGATGTGTACTCAGCTCCCAGGACCAGCTCCACCACATACTGGATGTGTACTAAACTCTCAGGACCAGCTCCACTACATACTGGATGTGTATTCAGCTCCCAGGACCAGCTCCACTACATACTGGATGTGTACTCAGCTCCCAGGACCAGCTGCACTACATACTGGATGTGTACTCAGCTCCCAGGACCAGCTCCACCACATACTGGATGTGTACTAAACTCTCAGGACCAGCTCCACTACATACTGGATGTGTATCCAGCTCCCAGGACCAGCTCCACTACATACTGGATGTGTACTCAGCTCCCAGGACCAGCTGCACTACATACTGGATGTGTACTCAGCTCCCAGGACCAGCTCCACTACATACTGGATGTGTACTCAACTCTCAGGACCAGCTCCACTACATACTGGATGTGTATTCAGCTCCCAGGACCAGCTCCACTACATACTGGATGTGTACTCAGCTCCCAGGACCACCTCCACTACATCCTGGATGTGTACTCAGCTCCCAGGACCAGCTCCACTACATAATGGATGTGTACTCAGCTCCCAGGCCAGCTCCACTACATACTGGATGTGTACTCAGCTCCCAGGACCAGCTCCACTACATACTGGATGTGTACTCAGCTCCCAGGACCAGCTCCACTACATACTGGATGTGTACTCAGCTCCCAGGACCAGCTCCACTACATACTGGATGTGTACTCAGCTCCCAGGACCAGCTGCACTACATACTGGATGTGTACTCAGCTCCCAGGACCAGCTCCACTACATACTGGATGTGTACTCAGCTCCCAGGACCAGCTCCACTATATACTGGATATGTACTCAGCTCCCAGGACCAGCTCCACTACATACTGGATGTGTACTCAACTCTCAGGACCAGCTCCACTACATACTGGATGTGTACTCAGCTCCCAGGACCAGCTCCACTACATACTGGATGTGTACTCAGCTCCCAGGACCAGCTGCACTACATACTTTATGTGTACTCAGCTCCCAGGACCAGCTCCACTACATACTGGATGTGTACTCAGCTCCCAGGACCAGCTCCACTACATACTGGATGTGTACTCAGCTCCCAGGACCAGCTCCACTACATACTGGATGTGCACTCATCTCCCAGGACCAGCTCCACTACATACTGGATGTGTACTCAGCTCCCAGGGCCAGCTCCACTACATACTGGATGTGTACTCAGCTCCCAGGACCAGCTCCACTACATACTGGATGTGTACTCAGCTCCCAGGGCCAGCTCCACTACATACTGGATGTGTACTCAGCTCCCAGGACCAGCTCCACTACATACTGGATGTGTACTCAGCTCCCAGGACCAGCTCCACTACATGCTGGATGTGTACTCAGCTCCCAGGACCAGCTCCACTACATACTGGATGTGTACTAAACTCTCAGGACCAGCTCCACTACATACTGGATGTGTACTCAGCTCCCAGGACCAGCTCCACTACATACTGGATGTGTACTCAGCTCCCAGGACCAGCTCCACTACATACTGGATGTGTACTCAGCTCCCAGGACCAGCTCCACTACATACTGGATGTGTACTCAGCTCCCAGGACCAGCTCCACTACATACTGGATGTGTACTCAGCTCCCAGGACCTGCTCCACTAAATACTAGATGTGTACTCAGCTCCCAGGACCAGCTCCACTACATACTGGATGTGTACTCAGCTCCCAGGACCAGCTCCACTACATACTGGATGTGTACTCAGCTCCACTACATACTGGATGTGTACTCAGCTCCCAGGACCAGCTCCACTACATACTGGATGTGTACTCAGCTCCCAGGACCAGCTCCACTACATACTGGATGTGTACTCAGCTCCCAGGACCAGCTCCACTACATACTGGATGTGTACTCAGCTCCCAGGACCAGCTCCACTACATACTGGATGTGTACTCAGCTCCCAGGACCAGCTCCACTACATACTGGATGTGTACTAAACTCTCAGGACCAGCTCCACTACATACTGGATGTGTACTCAGCTCCCAGGACCAGCTCCACTACATACTGGATGTGTACTCAGCTCCCAGGACCAGCTCCACTACATACTGGATGTGTACTCAGCTCCCAGGACCAGCTCCACTACATACTGGATGTGTACTCAGCTACCAGGACCAGCTCCACTACATACTGGATGTGTACTCAGCTCCCAGGACCTGCTCCACTACATACTAGATGTGTACTCAGCTCCCAGGACCAGCTCCACTACATACTGGATGTGTACTCAGCTCCCAGGACCAGCTCCACTACATACTGGATGTGTACTCAGCTCCACTACATACTGGATGTGTACTCAGCTCCCAGGACCAGCTCCACTACATACTGGATGTGTACTCAGCTCCCAGGACCAGCTCCACTACATACTGGATGTGTACTCAGCTCCCAGGACCAGTTCCACTACATACTGGATGTGTACTCAGCTCCCAGGACCAGCTCCACTACATACTGGATGTGTTCTCAGCTCCCAGGACCAGCTCCACTACATACTGGATGTGTACTCAGCTCCCAGGACCAGCTGCACTACATACTGGATGTGTACTCAGCTCCCAGGACCAGCTCCACTACATACTGGATGTGTTCTCAGCTCCCAGCACCAGCTCCACTACATACTGGATGTGTACTCAGCTCCCAGGACTTGCTCCACTACATACTGGATGTGTACTCAGCTCCCAGGACCAGCTCCACTACATACTGGATGTGTACTCAGCTCCCAGGACTAGCTCCACTACATACTGGATGTGTACTCAGCTCCCAGGACCAGCTCCACTACATACTGGATGTGTACTCAGCTCCCAGGACCAGCTCCACTACATACTGGATGTGTACTCAGCTCCCAGGACCAGCTCCACGGCATACTGGATGTGTACTCAGCTCCCAGGACCAGCTCCACTACATACTGGATGTGTACTAAACTCTCAGGACCAGCTCCACTACATACTGGATGTGTACTCAGCTCCCAGGACCAGCTCCACCACATACTGGATGTGTACTAAACTCTCAGGACCAGCTCCACTACATACTGGATGTGTATTCAGCTCCCAGGACCAGCTCCACTACATACTGGATGTGTACTCAGCTCCCAGGACCAGCTGCACTACATACTGGATGTGTACTCAGCTCCCAGGACCAGCTCCACCACATACTGGATGTGTACTAAACTCTCAGGACCAGCTCCACTACATACTGGATGTGTATCCAGCTCCCAGGACCAGCTCCACTACATACTGGATGTGTACTCAGCTCCCAGGACCAGCTGCACTACATACTGGATGTGTACTCAGCTCCCAGGACCAGCTCCACTACATACTGGATGTGTACTCAACTCTCAGGACCAGCTCCACTACATACTGGATGTGTATTCAGCTCCCAGGACCAGCTCCACTACATACTGGATGTGTACTCAGCTCCCAGGACCACCTCCACTACATCCTGGATGTGTACTCAGCTCCCAGGACCAGCTCCACTACATAATGGATGTGTACTCAGCTCCCAGGCCAGCTCCACTACATACTGGATGTGTACTCAGCTCCCAGGACCAGCTCCACTACATACTGGATGTGTACTCAGCTCCCAGGACCAGCTCCACTACATACTGGATGTGTACTCAGCTCCCAGGACCAGCTCCACTACATACTGGATGTGTACTCAGCTCCCAGGACCAGCTGCACTACATACTGGATGTGTACTCAGCTCCCAGGACCAGCTCCACTACATACTGGATGTGTACTCAGCTCCCAGGACCAGCTCCACTATATACTGGATATGTACTCAGCTCCCAGGACCAGCTCCACTACATACTGGATGTGTACTCAACTCTCAGGACCAGCTCCACTACATACTGGATGTGTACTCAGCTCCCAGGACCAGCTCCACTACATACTGGATGTGTACTCAGCTCCCAGGACCAGCTGCACTACATACTTTATGTGTACTCAGCTCCCAGGACCAGCTCCACTACATACTGGATGTGTACTCAGCTCCCGGGACCAGCTCCACTACATACTGGATGTGTACTCAGCTCCCAGGACCAGCTCCACTACATACTGGATGTGCACTCATCTCCCAGGACCAGCTCCACTACATACTGGATGTGTACTCAGCTCCCAGGGCCAGCTCCACTACATACTGGATGTGTACTCAGCTCCCAGGACCAGCTCCACTACATACTGGATGTGTACTCAGCTCCCAGGGCCAGCTCCACTACATACTGGATGTGTACTCAGCTCCCAGGACCAGCTCCACTACATACTGGATGTGTACTCAGCTCCCAGGACCAGCTCCACTACATGCTGGATGTGTACTCAGCTCCCAGGACCAGCTCCACTACATACTGGATGTGTACTAAACTCTCAGGACCAGCTCCACTACATACTGGATGTGTACTCAGCTCCCAGGACCAGCTCCACTACATACTGGATGTGTACTCAGCTCCCAGGACCAGCTCCACTACATACTGGATGTGTACTCAGCTCCCAGGACCAGCTCCACTACATACTGGATGTGTACTCAGCTCCCAGGACCAGCTCCACTACATACTGGATGTGTA
The DNA here is from genome assembly GCF_002021735.2 of Oncorhynchus kisutch. Classification (NCBI taxonomy): domain Eukaryota; kingdom Metazoa; phylum Chordata; class Actinopteri; order Salmoniformes; family Salmonidae; genus Oncorhynchus; species Oncorhynchus kisutch. Next base: position 24,025,333 of record NC_034190.2, read on the forward strand.
CTCAGCTCCCAGGACCTGCTCCACTAAATACTAGATGTGTACTCAGCTCCCAGGACCAGCTCCACTACATACTGGATGTGTACTCAGCTCCCAGGACCAGCTCCACTACATACTGGATGTGTACTCAGCTCCACTACATACTGGATGTGTACTCAGCTCCCAGGACCAGCTCCACTACATACTGGATGTGTACTCAGCTCCCAGGACCAGCTCCACTACATACTGGATGTGTACTCAGCTCCCAGGACCAGCTCCACTACATACTGGATGTGTTCTCAGCTCCCAGGACCAGCTCCACTACATACTGGATGTGTACTCAGCTCCCAGGACCAGCTCCACTACATACTGGATGTGTTCTCAGCTCCCAGGACCAGCTCCACTACATACTGGATGTGTACTCAGCTCCCAGGACCAGCTGCACTACATACTGGATGTGTACTCAGCTCCCAGGACCAGCTCCACTACATACTGGATGTGTTCTCAGCTCCCAGGACCAGCTCCACTACATACTGGATGTGTACTCAGCTCCCAGGACTTGCTCCACTACATACTGGATGTGTACTCAGCTCCCAGGACCAGCTCCACTACATACTGGATGTGTACTCAGCTCCCAGGACTAGCTCCACTACATACTGGATGTGTACTCAGCTCCCAGGACCAGCTCCACTACATACTGGATGTGTACTCAGCTCCCAGGACCAGCTCCACTACATACTGGATGTGTACTCAGCTCCCAGGACCAGCTCCACGGCATACTGGATGTGTACTCAGCTCCCAGGACCAGCTCCACTACATACTGGATGTGTACTAAACTCTCAGGACCAGCTCCACTACATACTGGATGTGTACTCAGCTCCCAGGACCAGCTCCACCACATACTGGATGTGTACTAAACTCTCAGGACCAGCTCCACTACATACTGGATGTGTATTCAGCTCCCAGGACCAGCTCCACTACATACTGGATGTGTACTCAGCTCCCAGGACCAGCTGCACTACATACTGGATGTGTACTCAGCTCCCAGGACCAGCTCCACCACATACTGGATGTGTACTAAACTCTCAGGACCAGCTCCACTACATACTGGATGTGTATCCAGCTCCCAGGACCAGCTCCACTACATACTGGATGTGTACTCAGCTCCCAGGACCAGCTGCACTACATACTGGATGTGTACTCAGCTCCCAGGACCAGCTCCACTACATACTGGATGTGTACTCAACTCTCAGGACCAGCTCCACTACATACTGGATGTGTATTCAGCTCCCAGGACCAGCTCCACTACATACTGGATGTGTATTCAGCTCCCAGGACCAGCTCCACTACATACTGGATGTGTACTCAGCTCCCAGGACCAGCTCCACTACATACTGGATGTGCACTCATCTCCCAGGACCAGCTCCACTACATACTGGATGTGTACTCAGCTCCCAGGGCCAGCTCCACTACATACTGGATGTGTACTCAGCTCCCAGGACCAGCTCCACTACATACTGGATGTGTACTCAGCTCCCAGGGCCAGCTCCACTACATACTGGATGTGTACTCAGCTCCCAGGACCAGCTCCACTACATACTGGATGTGTACTCAGCTCCCAGGACCAGCTCCACTACATGCTGGATGTGTACTCAGCTCCCAGGACCAGCTCCACTACATACTGGATGTGTACTAAACTCTCAGGACCAGCTCCACTACATACTGGATGTGTACTCAGCTCCCAGGACCAGCTCCACTACATACTGGATGTGTACTCAGCTCCCAGGACCAGCTCCACTACATACTGGATGTGTACTCAGCTCCCAGGACCAGCTCCACTACATACTGGATGTGTACTCAGCTCCCAGGACCAGCTCCACTACATACTGGATGTGTACTCAGCTCCCAGGACCTGCTCCACTACATACTAGATGTGTACTCAGCTCCCAGGACCAGCTCCACTACATACTGGATGTGTACTCAGCTCCCAGGACCAGCTCCACTACATACTGGATGTGTACTCAGCTCCACTACATACTGGATGTGTACTCAGCTCCCAGGACCAGCTCCACTACATACTGGATGTGTACTCAGCTCCCAGGACCAGCTCCACTACATACTGGATGTGTACTCAGCTCCCAGGACCAGCTCCACTACATACTGGATGTGTTCTCAGCTCCCAGGACCAGCTCCACTACATACTGGATGTGTACTCAGCTCCCAGGACCAGCTCCACTACATACTGGATGTGTTCTCAGCTCCCAGGACCAGCTCCACTACATACTGGATGTGTACTCAGCTCCCAGGACCAGCTGCACTACATACTGGATGTGTACTCAGCTCCCAGGACCAGCTCCACTACATACTGGATGTGTTCTCAGCTCCCAGGACCAGCTCCACTACATACTGGATGTGTACTCAGCTCCCAGGACTTGCTCCACTACATACTGGATGTGTACTCAGCTCCCAGGACCAGCTCCACTACATACTGGATGTGTACTCAGCTCCCAGGACTAGCTCCACTACATACTGGATGTGTACTCAGCTCCCAGGACCAGCTCCACTACATACTGGATGTGTACTCAGCTCCCAGGACCAGCTCCACTACATACTGGATGTGTACTCAGCTCCCAGGACCAGCTCCACGGCATACTGGATGTGTACTCAGCTCCCAGGACCAGCTCCACTACATACTGGATGTGTACTAAACTCTCAGGACCAGCTCCACTACATACTGGATGTGTACTCAGCTCCCAGGACCAGCTCCACCACATACTGGATGTGTACTAAACTCTCAGGACCAGCTCCACTACATACTGGATGTGTATTCAGCTCCCAGGACCAGCTCCACTACATACTGGATGTGTACTCAGCTCCCAGGACCAGCTGCACTACATACTGGATGTGTACTCAGCTCCCAGGACCAGCTCCACCACATACTGGATGTGTACTAAACTCTCAGGACCAGCTCCACTACATACTGGATGTGTATCCAGCTCCCAGGACCAGCTCCACTACATACTGGATGTGTACTCAGCTCCCAGGACCAGCTGCACTACATACTGGATGTGTACTCAGCTCCCAGGACCAGCTCCACTACATACTGGATGTGTACTCAACTCTCAGGACCAGCTCCACTACATACTGGATGTGTATTCAGCTCCCAGGACCAGCTCCACTACATACTGGATGTGTACTCAGCTCCCAGGACCACCTCCACTACATCCTGGATGTGTACTCAGCTCCCAGGACCACTTCCACTACATCCTGGATGTGTACTCAGTGTCCCAGGACCATCTCCACTACATACTGGATGTGTACTCAGCTCCCAGGACCACCACCACTACATACTGGATGTGTACTCAGCTCTCAGGGCCACCTCCACTACATCCTGGATGTGTACCCAGCTCCCAGGACCACCTCCACTACATCCTGGATGTGTACTCAGCTCCCAGGACCACCTCCACTACATCCTGGATGTGTACTCTATGAAGACTGTGGGAGCAGCAGACACAAAGACAGAAAATATTGCACATGCCACCACTCTCTGAGACCTGCTGATGTAGCTTATAACCTCTTTGCGATGCCGTTTTGTTGTTGGTGGAAGTAAAGCAATGGTCTTAGGGCATTAGGTGAGTTCAGGTCATCTTTTGATAATGGCCTTTTTCAAACGTGGCCAGATTTAATTGCAAGTGAAAATCAAAAACAAACATTTTGTGGCTACAACATTTATGACCAGGACACGTAAAGGTAAAGTAGGAACAATCACGAGTGTTTGGGCTCAGCATCTTTTATATGGCTGAGCAAATACAGTCTAGCGACTGTGGCAGGCCGGGCGCAGTGCACGCTGACACGGTCGCCAGGTGTATAGTGTTTCCTCTGACACATTGGTGCGGCTGACTTCCGAGTTAAGCAAGCAGTGTGTCAAGAAGCAGTGTGGCGGGGTCATGTTTCAGAAGACGCACGGCTCTCGACCTTCGCCTCTCCCGAGTCCGTACGGCAGTTGCAGCTACCAATTGGATATCACGAAATTGGGGAGAAAAATGGGTTAAAAAATAAAATAAAAGACAAAGTGTGGAGGAATTGGTTTGGAGAAAAAGTTATGTCAACCCTCCAGATGACAAGAAGACTGCAGGAGAATAGCTAGAGTCTCTTCCTACTTCTCTCCCTCCCTTCCTCCCAGCATCTCTCTGTCTCTCCCTACTTCTCTCCCTCCCTTCCTCCCAGCATCTCTCTGTCTCTCCCTACTTCTCTCCCTCCCTTCCTCCCAGCATCTCCCTCTCTCCCTACTTCTCTCCCTCCCTTCCTCCCAGCATCTCTCTGTCTCTCCCTCTTACCCAAGCATCTCTCTCTATCTCTCTGTCCCCCCTTCTCTCTCGCGCTCTCCTTCTCTCCCTCCCTTCCTCCCAGCACCTCTCCCAAGTATTTGTCTCTCTCTCTCTCTCCCCTTCTCTCTCCTTCTCTCCCTCCCTTCCTCCCAGCATCTCTCTCTCTCTCTCCCAAGTATCTCTCTCTCTCTCTGTGTCTCTCTCGCTCTCTCCTCCTTCTCTCTCCCCCTTCTCTCTCCTTCTCTCTCCCCCTTCTCTCTCCTTCTCTCCCTCGCTCCCTCTCCAGCATCTGTAGCTTCCCAGACAGACAATGCATTATTAATAGAGCTAACTTATCAGCAACACAACGGTGACATTGAGTATCCCTATGTACACACACCTGATGTTGATGCAACTAAGGTCCATTGGCTAGATCTAACTGGGCCTCTTGTGTATTTCATTACATTTCTTAAATTACTTTGAGTTTGATGGCTGTTTGTCCAACGTGGTTTAAATGGAATTGTTTTAAATGGAGAGGGGGTCTAACTTGGGTGGAGGAGTGTGTCTCATCAATGCCATGAATCACACTAATGTGGATCAGGGGAGAGAGAGGGCCTCCTGTATACTGTATCTTCCCCTTCATAAAAGTCTGTATTTTACTCTCATGTTATAATATAATAGTCTAGAGAGAGAGAGACTGTACTCTCATGTTATAATATAATAGTCTAGAGAGAGAGAGACTGTACTCTCATGTTATAATATAATAGTCTAGAGAGAGCGAGACTGTACACTCATGTTATAATATAATAGTCTAGAGAGAGAGAGAGACTGTGCTCTCATGTCCATAATATAATAGTCTAGAGAGAGAGACTGTACTCTCATGTCCATAATATAATAGTCTAGAGAGAGGGAGAGAGAGACTGTGCTCTCATGTCCATAATAGAATAGTCTAGAGAGAGAGAGACTGTACTCTCATGTCCATAATATAATAGTCTAGAGAGAGAGAGAGACTGTACTCTCATGTCCATAATATAATAGTCTAGAGAGAGAGAGAGAGACTGTACTCTCATGTCCATAATATAATAGTCTAGAGAGAGATAGAGAGAGAGACTGTACTCTCATGTCCATAATATAATAGTCTAGAGAGAGAGAGAGAGAGACTGTACTCTCATGTCCATAATATAATAGTCTAGAGAGAGAGAGAGAGACTGTACTCTCATGTCCATAATAGAATAGTCTAGAGAGAGAGAGAGAGAGAGAGACTGTACTCTCATGTCCATAATATAATAGTCTAGAGAGAGAGAGAGAGACTGTACTCTCATGTCCATAATATAATAGTCTAGAGAGAGAGACTGTACTCTCATGTCCACAATATAATAGTCTAGAGAGAGAGAGAGAGAGAGAGAGAGAGAGAGACTGTACTCTCATGTCCATAATATAATAGTCTAGAGAGAGAGAGAGAGACTGTACTCTCATGTCCATAATAGAATAGTCTAGAGAGAGAGAGAGAGAGAGAGACTGTACTCTCATGTCCATAATATAATAGTCTAGAGAGAGAGAGAGAGACTGTACTCTCATGTCCATAATATAATAGTCTAGAGAGAGAGACTGTACTCTCATGTCCACAATATAATAGTCTAGAGAGAGAGAGAGAGAGAGAGAGAGAGACTGTACTCTCATGTCCATAATATAATAGTCTAGAGAGAGAGAGAGACTGTACTCTCATGTCCATAATATAATAGTCTAGAGAGAGAGAGAGACTGTACTCTCATGTCCATAATAGAATAGTCTAGAGAGCGAGAGAGAGAGACTGTACTCTCATGTCAATAATATAATAGTCTAGAGAGAGAGCGAGAGAGAGAGAGACTGTGCTCTCATGTCCATAATAGAATAGTCTAGAGAGAGAGACTGTACTCTCATGTCCATAATATAATAGTCTAGAGAGAGAGACTGTACTCTCATGTCCATAATATAATAGTCTAGAGAGAGAGAGAGACTGTACTCTCATGTCCATAATATAATAGTCTAGAGAGAGAGAGAGAGACTACTCTCATGTCCACAATATAATAGTCTAGAGAGAGAGACTGTACTCTCATGTCCATAATAGAATAGTCTAGAGAGCGAGAGAGAGAGACTGTACTCTCATGTCAATAATATAATAGTCTAGAGAGAGAGAGACTGTACTCTCATGTCATACTATAATAGTCTAGAGAGAGAGAGAGAGAGACTGTACTCTCATGTCATAATATAATAGTCTAGAGAGAGAGAGAGACTGTACCCTCATGTCATAATATAATAGTCTGCCCCAACTAGACCTACAGGCCCCCACTTCATTTCGGCGGCAATGACTCTGTACTGTATCTTCCTGTAGTTAGATGACCAGTCAACAGTACAGTACATCTCTAGTGTCCTGTAGTTAGATGACCAGTCAACAGTACAGTACCTCTCTAGTGTAGTGTCCTGTAGTTAGATAACCGGTCAACAGTACATTACCTCTCTAGTGTCCTGTAGTTAGATGACCAGTCAACAGTACAGTACCTCTCTCTAGTGTCCTGTAGTTAGATTACCAGTCAACATTACAGTACCTCTCTAGTGTCCTGTAGTTAGATGACCAGTCAACAGTACAGTACCTCTCTCTAGTGTCCTGTAGTTAGATGACCGGTCAACAGTACAGTACCTCTCTCTAGTGTCCTGTAGTTAGATGACCAGTCAACAGTACAGTACCTCTCATGTGTCCTGTAGTTAGATGACCAGTCAACAGTACAGTACCTCTCATGTGTCCTGTAGTTAGATGACCAGTCAACAGTACAGTACCTCTCATGTGTCCTGTAGTTAGATGACCAGTCAACAGTACAGTACCTCTCATGTGTCCTGTAGTTAGATGACCAGTCAACAGTACAGTACCTCTCATGTGTCCTGTAGTTAGATGACCAGTCAACAGACCAGTCAACCTCTTTAGTGTAGAGTCCTGTAGTTTAATCACCATATATTACCTCTCTAGGCGTATTTCCCAATAATGAATCATTCCTCCTGACGTGTTCACTACTTGCGACAGTCATTTCCTGTCAAATACGTGGAGGGAAGTGAACAAGTGCACAAGAGAAAGAAGAGATTATTGGAATGCATCTTAGTGCTCTTTCCAGTCATTCATAGCCACATTCAGCAGTCAACAATCTCTCAAGCTGCCAGGCTTCTCATTGGCTTGTCCTCTGGTCCCTCATGTTCCGCTTCTTTGATGTTTCTGTTGTTTTTATTAGTTCCTGATTTGTTTCTCCTCTCCAGCACTCAGAGATAATGGAGGAGGCACTTGGGCCAATTTGGCCTGCAGATTCCTACCAAGCACTTTAGCCACTATTTATGATTCCGTGCCACTTTTTAAATGGTTGAAATTGGAAACAGAGAGAAATGACTTCTCTTCCCACCGCCACCATATACTTTCCCTGTGAGCATCAGCGCTTATCAAACAGAGGATAAAAAACCTCCCGCTTGTGCATTTTACCTCTGATTAAATTAGACCTGGCCTGGTAGGCTCACCTCAGTATCTGTCACGGCTCACTAAAATGAAATTCCACTTCTCGGAAAAGAAGGGAGATTAATGAATGCCCTTTGTAATAAATGAAATGGGAATCACAAATATGCCCAGTCATGAAATGTAATTGTGCTGCTTTCTGGTAACTGGTTTGGCTGGGCGGTGGTGTGTAGGGAGAAATGGAGAGGAAGACATTATGAGAGGGAGAAGAGTAGGGAAGAGAGGAGAGGGGAGGGAAAAGTGAGGGAGAAGAGGACCGGAGAAGAGAAGAGCGAGGTAGAGGAGGGGAGAGAGGAGAAGAGGCGGAGTGTGAGTGAGAGGGGGTTAAATGTAGCGCGTAACGCACAGTCTGAGCAAGCTAATGAAGCGACTGTTTATGACCCAACCAATGCTATTGTGTCCTCACCTGAATGGCAAAAGAGGCTTTAAAACACACCAGTGCACACACACACACACATTCACGCTCATAACCTCCCACTCTCATACACACACACACACAGCTCTTCACACAGACACACAACTTCACACAGACACACGACTCTTCACACAGACACACGACTCTTCACACAGACACACAACTTCACACACAGGCACACAGCTCTTCACACAGCTCTTCACACAGACACACGACTCTTCACACAGACACACGACTCTTCACACAGACACACGACTCTTCACACAGACACACAACTTCACACACAGACACACAGCTCTTCACACAGACACACGACTCTTCACACAGACACACAGCTCTTCACACACAGACACACAGCTCTTCACACAGACACACGACTCTTCACACACAGGCACACAGCTCTTCACACACAGGCACACAGCTCTTCACACAGACACACGCCTCTTCACACACAGACACACAACTTCACACACAGGCACACAGCTCTTCACACAGACACAACTCTTAATTGGCTTAATCCATTTGTTTTGTGCCATTGGAATTGAATCTGTCCCTTTCAAAATGACTAAACATCTTTATGAAAAGATAATGTTGGATGACTATGAATACACACAGGGCTTCACACCAGTGTCTGTCTGTGTGTGCTCTTTTTTGGTCTTTAGTTTGGGTCACATGAGGTGTTTTGATCGGTAGTTATTTGTGTGCTTTAATGTTGTTCACACTGTGGGTGTTTTCATGTGGCTCTAGGAGCATCAATACCTTGCTGGGATGCTGTGAACCCCCCAGAACCACCCAGCAGCACCTATCAAAGAAACCCAGTACATAGCACTGCTTCCTCCACCACACACACACACACACACACAGACAACCACACTACTAAATACAATAAAAGCAGAAAACACGATAAGGAAAATAAGTCATACTAATTAGCTGCTAATTCTTTTGAGGACTGCGCCGGCTTGATAAAGGACCAGTACTAAAGCTCATTAAAGAATGAGACATGCAGCGTTGGACATTTACATTTTCTTTTACAGCATTATTTTTAATCCCGCTTTATGAAGTTGCCTGCATGGCGTGTGTGGGCGGGAGGGAGGGAGGGAGGGAGGGAGGGAGGAGGGGGGTGCTTCACTCGTCTTTTAGAGCAATGTCGTTCTTCCTACCAGGCAGCGGGGGTCTCAGCCTCACGCACATTAGCAGCTCCATGAGCCTTTGTTGCCACCTAGGGTTCACTTCTGTCCTCTCTTCGCTCTCCCCCTCCTCCCCCTCTCCTCCTTGCTCTCCTTGTGGGGGGAGTAGTCTCCCTGTTTCTCTCTCTTCCCCTCCTCTCTACCCTCGTTCTTTCCTCTCCTCCTCCTCTCCTTCTCCTGTGTGGGGGGAGTAGTCTCCCTGTTTCTCTCTCTCCCCCTCCTCTCTACCCACCTTCTCTCTTCTCCTCCTCCACTCCTTCCAGACTCACATGTTGAGAGCAGCAGTAGCAGTGTGTGAGAAAACAGGAGCGCGGTGGACGACAGGCTCTGCATGCCCTTTAAGAACACCAAACTCAATTAGAATAAAAAGTATGGCATTTCATTATCATCTGTATATGCTGCTGGTGCCAGAGGGCTGGGGACCCATGGAGAGCTCTCCCTTCCTGTCTCTCTCTTTCCCCCATCCCCTCCATCCCCATCTCCCCCTACCTCTCTTCCAGAGGGGAGGGATGGAGATATGCCAGAGCCTGTCAGTTTCTCCCTCTTATCCCTCTTCCTCCACTGCTCTCTCCCTTTCGCCAGGCCCTCTGAGACATCTTTCTGGTGGCTCTCTGCCTCTCCATTCTGCTCCTCACAGAGCAAATATCACTCTGTCTGTCAGGGACCCTGACACAAGGCTGGACCCACTATCTCACTCTCCTGTTTCTGTTACGGAACAGGCCCAGGGTTTCTCCTAGCCTGGTGCCAGATCTAATGGCCGTGGTCATAATGGAAAGGGTACACCACAGCATAGAGTTGTGGTTAGTTACTTGTCATTGTTCATGTCCTCCATTTCCAATGGCGTCTCTAATGAATCCCACAGCAGTGATAGTAATGATCATATCAGCACGTTTCTATGTTTCTATTGGTCATCTCTCTCCTTAGCTCCTTCAGTGTATATTGTGTAGTGTCGTCATACTCCTGGGAGGGAGGTGGATGGAGGGGAGAGGAGGAGATTAGCAGCAGGCCCTGCAAATCAGTCCCCAAGAGGCCAGGAACAGGGGTGTCTCCTCTCCCCCTTCTCTCCAGGGACAGACACTACATCAAGGAAGGAGAAAGAGGGAGGGAGAGAGAGATCTGCCTGGGGATGTGATAGTGAATGGTACCACAGGTAATTGGAAAATTGGCAGGCTTGTCAGAGAGATTTGGTGGATGGCACAGGCCGATATGTACGGCGGCCGGGGTTCACAACATGTCATCCCCGGCAACGATAGATTTATATCGGCCCACAAGGACCGGGCGGAGGAGGGAAGTAGAGAAGTATCCTGAGTTCAGGAAAAAGTAAGGCATTTTTCACCAGGGGCAGGCTGCATATCAAAAGTGTGTCCAGAGAGGTGCAGACACAGACAAGGTTTGTGTGAGTTACAGGGTGATATATGAACCAGAACTAAACTCTGGCCCCTGGTTGATTTATGACTCCACAGTTACTGTCTTATAGTTAACAAGCCTGGGGGATCCTGCTACGTAGTTAGACTGCGTCCCAATTGGCACCCTAGTCCCAGTTAACCCTATTCACCGGGCCAATAGGGAGGGCCCATAGTGCTCTGGCCAAAAGTAGTGTACTAGATAGGTGAAAGGGTGTCATTTGGGACGCATCCTTAGATACTGTATGTGGCGAGAGATACTCTGAATACCTGGGTGGGAGGGGGCTTGATGTTTAGATACTCAATTTGCCCAATTAGCTGCTGTTGAAATGCACTTGGGAGGTTTGGGAGATGCTCTTGTGTTATAATAAATACCATAGGAAATAGGGTTATGGATGAAGACTCATAAAAACAAAATAACCGTCATAACAATGGTTTTTTTGTGGAACGAACAGATTACTGAACGGCCGGGCATTCGTGAGGTTGAGTCCAAACTTTGTTGCTCCTTGCTGAAACAAGCAAGGTGTTGTAGCAAACCAGTCTTCAGTTGCCTAGACAATGCCCCCCTCCCTACAGCAGCAGCACATGAATTCAGGAACTGAGGAGAGGAGAGAATGTGCATCTTAGAAAGAAAATATATATATCCAGTACCATTCAAAAGTTTGGACACACCTTCTCATTCAATGGTTTTTCTTTATTTTTTACTATTTTCTACATAGTAGAATAATAGTGAAGACATCAAAACTATGAAATAACACATATGGAATCAAGTAGTAAGCAAAAAAGTGTTAAATAAATCTAAATATATTTAATATTTGAGATTCTTCAAAGTAGCCACCCTTTGCCTTGATGACAGCTTTAAACACTCTTGGCATTCTCTCAACCAGCTTCATGAGGTAATCACCTGGAATGCATTTAAATGAACAGGTGTGCCTTGTTAAAAGTTAATTTGTGGAATGTCTTTCCACAAATTAACTTTTAACAAGGCACACCTGTTCTTCTTAATGCGTTTGAGCCATCAGTTGTGTTGTGACAAGGTAGGGGGTATACAGAAGATAGCCCTATTTGGTAAAAGACTAAGTCCATATTATGGCAAGAACAGCTCAAATAAGCAAAGAGAAATGACAGTCCATCATTAATTTAAGACATGAAGGTCAGTCAATCTGGCAAATTTAATGAACTTTGAAAGTTTCTTCAAGTGCAGTCACAAAAACCATCAAGCGCTATGATGAAACTGTCTCTAATGAGGACCGCCACAGGAAAGCAAGACCCAGAGTTACCTCTGCTGCAGAGGATAAGTTCATTAGAGTTAATTGCATCTCAGATAACAGACAAGTAACAGACACATCTCAACCACGACTGTTCAGAGGAGACTGTGTGAATCAGGCCTTCATGGTTGAATTGCTGCAATGAAACCACTACTAAAGGACACTAATAATAATAAGAAGAGACTTGCTTGGGCCAAGAAACACAAGCAATGGACAGTAGACCAGTGGAAATCTGTCCTTAGGTCTGATGATTCTAAATTTCAAATTTTTGGTTCCAACCTCCGTGTCTTTGTGAGACGCAGAGTAGGTGAACGGATGATCCCCGCATGTGGGGTTCCCACTGTGAAGCATGGGGGAGAAGGTGTGATGGTGTTGGGGGTGCTTTGCTGGTGACACTGTCTGTGATTTACAGTGCCTTGCGAAAGTATTCGGCCCCCTTGAACTTTGCGACCTTTTGCCACATTTCAGGCTTCAAACATAAAGATATAAAACTGTATTTTTTGTGAAGAATCAACAACAAGTGGGACACAATCATGAAGTGGAACGACATTTATTGGATATTTCAAACTTTTTTAACGAAGCAAAAACTGAAAAATTGGGCGTGCAAAATGATTCAGCCCCCTTAAGGTAATACTTTGTAGCGCCACCTTTTGCTGCGATTACAGCTGTAAGTCGCTTGGGGTATGTCTCTATCAGTTTTGCACATCGAGAGACTGAAATGTTTTCCCATTCCTCCTTGCAAAACAGCTCGAGCTCAGTGAGGTTGGATGGAGAGCATTTGTGAACAGCAGTTTTCAGTTCTTTCCACAGATTCTCGATTGGATTCAGGTCTGGACTTTGACTTGGCCATTCTAACACCTGGATATGTTTATTTTTTTACCATTCCATTGTAGATTTTGCTTTATGTTTTGGATCATTGTATTGTTGGAAGACAAATCTCCGTCCCAGTCTCAGGTCTTTTGCAGACTCCATCAGGTTTTCTTCCAGAATGGTCCTGTATTTGGCTCCATCCATCCATCTTCCCATCAATTTTAACCATCTTCCCTGTCCCTGCTGAAGAAAAGCAGGCCCAAACCATGATGCTGCCACCACCATGTTTGACAGTGGGGATGGTGTGTTCAAGGTGATGAGCTGTGTTGCTTTTATGCCAAACATAACGTTTTGCATTGTTGCCAAAAAGTTCAATTTTGGTTTCATCTGACCAGAGCACCTTCTTCCACATGTTTGGTGTGTCTCCCAGGTGGCTTGTGGCAAACTTTAAACAACACTTTTTATGGATATCTTTAAGAAATGGCTTATTTCTTGCCACTCTTCCATAAAGGCCAGATTTGTGCAATATACGACTGATTGTTGTCCTATGGACAGAGTCTCCCACCTCAGCTGTAGATCTCTGCAGTTCATCCAGAGTGATCATGGGCCTCTTGGCTGCATCTCTGATCAGTCTTCTCCTTGTATGAGCTGAATGTTTAGAGGGACGGCCAGGTCTTGGTAGATTTGCAGTGGTCTGATACTCCTTCCATTTCAATATTATCGCTTGCACAGTGCTCCTTGGGATGTTTAAAGCTTGGGAAATCTTTTTGTATCCAAATCCGGCTTTAAACTTCTTCACAACAGTATCTCGGACCTGCCTGGTGTGTTCCTTGTTCTTCATGATGCTCTCTGTGCTTTTAACGGACCTCTGAGACTATCACAGTGCAGGTGCATTTATACGGAGACTTGATTACACACAGGTGGATTGTATTTATCATCATTAGTCATTTAGGTCAACATTGGATCATTCAGAGATCCTCACTGAACTTCTGGAGAGAGTTTGCTGCACTGAAAGTAAAGGGGCTGAATAATTTTGCACGCCCAATTTTTCAGTTTTTGATTTGTTAAAAAAGTTTGAAATATCCAATAAATGTCGTTCCACTTCATGATTGTGTCCCACTTGTTGTTGATTCTTCACAAAAAAATACAGTTTTATATCTTTATGTTTGAAGCCTGAAATGTGGCAAAAGGTCGCAAAGTTCAAGGGGGCCGAATACTTTCGCAAGGCACTGTATTTAGAATTCAAGGCACACTTAACCAGCATGGCTACCACAGAATTGCCGAAAGGCACCTAAAGGACTCTCAGACCATGAGAAACAAGATTCTCTGGTCTGATGAAACCAAGATGGAACTCTTTGGTCTGAATGCCAAGCATCACGCCTGGAGGAAACCTGGCACCATCCCTATGGTGAAGCATGGTGGTAACAGCATCATGTTGTGGGGATGTCTTTCCGCTGCGGAGACTAGTCAGACTAGTCAGGATCGAGGGAAAGATGAACAGAGATAAGTACAGAGAGATCCTTGATGAAAACGTGCTCCAGAGCGCTCAGGACCTCAGACTGGGGTGAAGGTTCACCTTCCAACAAGACAATGACCCTAATACAGGCACACCTGTATTCTTCTCTGCAGATCCTCTCAAGCTCTGTCATTTTGGATGGGGAGCATCGCTGCACAGCTATTTTCAGGTCTGTCTAGAGATGTTCAATTGGGTTCAAGTCCGGCTCTGTCTGGGCCTCTCAGGGACATTCAGAGACTTGTCCCAAAGCCCTCATGTGTCGTCTTGGCTGTGTGCTTAGGGTCATTGTCTTGTTGGAAGGTGAACCTTCGCCCCATTTGCAAATGATGGTGGAAAATAAGTATTTGGTCAACAACAAAAGTTTATCTCAATACTTTGCCAACAAAGGGTATATAACAATGACAGAGGTCAAATGTTTTCTGTAAGTCTTCACAAGTTTTTCACACACTGTTGCTGGTATTTTGGCCCATTCCTCCATGCAGATCTCTAGAGCAGTGATGTTTTGGGGCTGTTGCTGGGCAACACGAACTTTCAACTCCCTCCAAAGATTTTCTATGGGGTTGAGATCTGGAGACTGGCTAGGCCACTCCAGGACCTTGAAATGCTTCTTACGAAGCCACTCCTTCGTTGCCCGGGCGGTGTGTTTGGGATCATTGTCATGCTGAAAGACCTAGCCACGTTTCATCTTCAATGCCCTTGCTGATGGAAGGAGGTTTTCACTCAAAATCTCACGATACATGGCCCCATTCATTCTTTCCTTTACACGGATCAGTCGTCCTGGTCCCTTTGCAGAAAAACAGCCCCAAAGCATGATGTTTCCACCCACCCCCATGCTTCACAGTATTCTTTGTCCTCCAAACACGACGAGTTGAGTTTTTACCAAAAGGTTATATTTTGGTTTCATCTGACCATATGACATTCTCCCAATCTTCTTCTGGATCATCCAAATGCATTCTAGCAAACTTCAGTCTGGCACTGCAGGATTTGAGTCCCTGGCGGCGTAGTGTGTTGCTGATGGTAGGCTTTGTTACTTTGGTCCCAGCTCTCTGCAGGTCATTCACTAGGTCCCCCCGTGTGCTTCTGGGATTTTTGCTCACCGTTCTTGTGATCATTTTGACCCCATGGGGTGAGATCTTGCCCAGATCGAGGGAGAATATCAGTGTTTATCAGATTATCAGTGGTCTAATAATTGCTCCCACAGTTGATTTCTTCAAACCAAGCTGCTTACCTATTGCAGATTCAGTCTTCCCAGCCTGGTGCAGGTCTACAATTTTGTTTCTGGTGTCCTTTGACAGCTCTTTGGTCTTGGCCATAGTGGAGTTTGGAGTGTGACTGTTTGAGGTTGTGGACAGGTGTCTTTTATACTGATAACAAGTTCAAACAGGTGCCATTAACACAGGTAACGAGTGGAGGACAGAGGAGCCTCTTAAAGAAGAAGTTACAGGTCTGTGAGAGCCAGAAATCTTGCTTGTTTGTAGGTGACCAAATACTATTTTCCACCATAATTTGCAAATAACTTCATTAAAAATCCTATAATGCGATTTTCTGGATTTTTTTTTCTCATTTCGTCTGTCATAGTTGAAGTGTACCTATGATGAAAATTACAGGCCTCTCTCATCTTTTTAAGTGGGAGAACTTGCACAATTGGTGGCTGACTAAATACTTTTTTACCCCACTGTACATACACACGAACGTGCAGATGGACAGACCTACATGAGGTGTAGGCCTAGTGTAGATTCTTGGTGTGGATGTAAAGGCCTGCTGTTTCTAACAGTGTGTATAGTGTGTAGATGTGGTTCTAACTCAGTGTGTATATTAACCTCTAGAGATGGAGATAATTGCATCTGTCAGAGTCGTTTAGTCACTGTTGCTGCTGTCGCCTGCCCCCTCTGGGCCCAGCCTCTCTACAGCTCTATGTTTTAATAGGAAATGGCTGCTGAGCAATGTTGTTAGCAGGGAAGTCACCACTAACTAACACCGGCACAACACTAACCTACCAACACTAACTACTTATCCCTGTTGGTATTTTGACAGACCTTTCTAAACATCTAATTTGTGGTTGTGGGTTAGGATGTGATTTGTCCAACTATGGTCTAAAGGACTTTGATATGTTTCACCTTCTACAGACCCATTTTGGGGACCCAGGTGAGGAAAATACAGTACCTGAATATTCTGTGTTGATCCGATTTATATGTTGTTTTATGTTTCAGGAGGAACATGAGGAGGACGAAGAGGACGATTCTGTCCAAGAGGAAAAGTCAGAGCACAAATTCCCAACCGAAATTCCCAACTGAAACAAAAACAACAGTTTTACCATATCTTGAGCACAATGATCAAATGTTAGTGGTCACCGGATGGTCCGTGTCGTCAATTCCGCTTGAAAGATCTGTAGCAAACAGGACAGTCTGCAGTGTCTCACCGTTTTACTGCTATTACTGCTCATCTCTAGCCTGGTCCCAGATCTGTTTGTGCTTTCTTGCAGCTAATAACTACACAACCACAAGATGGCCCAAACAGATCTGGGACCATGCTAACTCATCTTTTCTCTTCAGTAAGATATGGGGCAGAGCACAGAGGTACTACCCACATTAGTTTTGTAGCCAGAGGAACAGTATATTTTAGAGAACAGAATGCATTTGGTTATCTTTTAGAGGGAATAGTATGTATTTTCAAACGGGACAGGGCTGAACCCTCACACTCGCTATGGTAACTGGAGATGTCACTGATATGTAGGTTTTATCATATAAATATACAATCTAGAATCTATTGTAGGTTATATATTCTAAAATGGTTTTCTATGGTTTGTATATAAGAACTTAATGAAAAAGCACATCAATGTATTCTGACAGAGAAGGTTTTCATTCAGTGGGGCCCAGTAATAGATTTGTGTATTCAGGGGCATCCATCCTGGATTTAATTTGCAGCAGAGATGAAATCAAATAAATATAAAACCCAGGGAAAGTGGTTTGGTGGGACCAGTCCAGTCAGACTGTTAAAGGATATGTACCTGCTTGATGTTTTTATGAACTTGACCAACCAAACTTTTTCCCTCAGATCGATTTTCATACACTAATCAGAATACAGTATGATGTTCTCAGTAGTCTGTTCCCAGATCTGTTTGTGCTGTCACAAACAAGAAGAGTTGGCTGCATTAGAGTTGGCTGCACAGCACCAACAGATCTGGGATCTGTCTATATTTTCCGCCCGGCTTACATACACTGTATGTCGAGTATTCAGTGGTGTCAAGTATTTCTTATACAATCTCTCATCACCGTTGAATTGAAATAGTTTTGTCGTACAGGTCTTGTATCACATTTGTTTTGGTGCTATTTGGTCTAGTTTTATATTTGTATGCATTTATGTTCATACTGTCTGACATGTCAGTAACCTTATACACATGATGTGGCCTGTTGGTAGCACAATCCATTTGACGTCAGCGATCCTCTTTGTTTGTGGCCGCTCTACAAGTCAAAGGAAACTAATTGATTTAACATGAACGCATCAAGGAAAAGGTTTTTTTTTTCCTGGGGGGGATATGCATTTGCCAAGAGTATGTATTTAGATACTTTGGAAATGTTTAAATGCCAATTAACTTCATTTCCACAAATATATTATGGTTTTAATATCGTCTCTGTCTCTATGACATTCATTCAATTTGACTTTGTCAACATCCAAAAAGAACCCTCCTTATACAAAGCTTTGGGACAACGGCAGTCTGGGTCAACTGCAGTCATAAAAATGAGAAAGGAAATTGCAACCATTCTGCTTGATCATTTTACATTAAATATATATAGGGAATAGGGTGCCATTTGGGATCCATGCTAGATCCTAGCCTACAGTAATGGAGTGTTGCATAGGACCAGAGACAGCACAGTGACTCCTCTGTGTTCCTTGGGTCATAATGTGTTGCTCTATATTATTTATCCTCACAAAGGACTCAGCCCCATTTAAACTGCAGTCATGTGCCAGCACTAGTAGGGGGCGGTGCTCCACACACACTCATGCTTATCTTTACAATCCTCCGAACATTTATACACAAACGCACACTCTTCCTCTTCCTTCCTTCAGTCTCTCTTTCTTTTCTCCTTTCTGTCTGCTTCTCTGTCCCTCTCACACACATTCATATACAAAAAGATTGAAAAATGAAACGCTGTCAGATGGATCTTTATATTTTATGGCCTCACAAACCCCTGTCGCCATCCCCCATGTCAAGGCGGGGAGAAGCATCCAGGCATTAATTCATTGAGGGGTGTAATGCCAATTTGTTTCAAAAAGGAACTATTCATTTTCCCATGTCAGGGAGGCAGGAGGAAACCCCTGTACAGCCGCTGAACCGTGAAAGACATTATCTGGAGGGCCTGTGTCTCTCCTTTTTGTGGGAGGAAAAGAGAGAGAAGAGTGTGTGTGTGTCCCTCGTTCAGGAAAAGGAAGAGACATGTTACAATGCTCTTTGATGGGAGGGGCGGCTGGTGCCGGCAGACGATAGAGCCGGGCCTCCCGCCTCCGTTTTCCCAGCATGCCGTCTGAGAAGGATGTCATTAGGCCTGCAATAACAGCGATGGGCACGTTAATGACAGTGGCCCGCTCCGTCGCCTCTTGCTCCGCCAATCTGTGTGCGTGCCCCGCCAATATCTCAACTACACTCCTATCTACAGTCGCAGCACAGGTCTTAAAAGTCCTTATACAGATCAACAGCCAGCTGTCTAGAGCAAAAGAGAAGAATGAACAAAGCACTCATGTATTAATGTTTCTCTATGTGTGGCCATACATAGATGGCGGATTTCAGACATTTGAAAAGGTCCTGAGAACAACGATATATGCAGGGGTGCAACTTTCACTGGGAATGGGGGGAGGAATGCCCCTCCCCAACAAATTCTGAAATTGCCTTTTGGTCCCCACAGTTTTATCATTGGAATGTGATACAAAACAAGGCAACAGTGTGATTTAGGACCATGCGGACACCTCCGAGCAGTCGTGTGTTTATCGGACTGGATAAAAATAAAATGTATAATTATGTTCCCGCAGTTTCTTAAACCAAACTTGCGCCCCTGAATATATGTCTTCCTCGGTGCTCACAAAGAATAGAATAAATGATTGCCCAGCACTGGGCACAAACTCGTGATGCTCAGAGTAAGAGGGCACTACTTAGACCACTGCACCAACACAATTCACAATGCTCTAGCAAGCCATGAGAATAGTTGATGATAGTTGATGGAAACAGCACTTTGTTTTTCATTATTTAGTTTTAAGCCTTCCCCAAACCATAGCCCTAACCTTAACCACTAGGAATTAATACCTAAACTTAACCATTTGAGTTGTTTCTGTTTTAACCCTGAAACCAGGCGGAATTAATGCAACAAAAAAAAAAATCTTATTGTGGCCATACACAGGGCCAAGGAGATGTGATCCCACGCCCTGTTTCATTATACTGTATATGTCCTCTTTATGAAGGGATGTTTTCTTGACGTTGAACAGCTTATAGACAACAGGGCTGCTTAAGTTGATGTGCTGATCTATGATTATAACAAAATGCTACAATGTAGAAATAGTATTTCAGCTTTTCGATGCTTTGATATCCTTCTTATTTGCCTGTCATTAATACACTTCTTGCAGAAACAACTGGGTGAAAGGTTTCTTAGCTTAGCAGTAAAAAGTGGACAAACTGGCTGTGCTTCTCCTCTCCAGTTAGCCCTAGTATTTATATTTATGACATGTCACACATTAATCAGGTAGATCTATGTTTTGACAGCGTTGGCCTCAACACACACATACACATTAGTGTTGCGTAGGTCAGGTGTTTGTTAACCCGCAACCGTCCGCAATTGCTAATAACCCATCAGCAACCACAAGACATTATGTGATCAAGTGAAAATCTGAGGCCTGCACCCAACCCTCACCCACTAATATAGAAAATGTGCTGTAGGCTACAGTCAAAGACAGCAAAAACAAATTGACATGGGGTGCAGGATTTTTTGGTTTTGCCTGATTTAGATATGTTTCTGATTATAATTTCTGAAATTTGGGTAGGCTATTTGTTAGTCAGCTTCTCTTTTGTCATTATATGTTGACCGAGAAGACTAAATAAACCCTTGCACAAGGCCAAAACAAAATGATGTAATAGGTCAATAGAATGAATACTTCAATCTGCTACTAGGTAAAGTTTTCTCTGTCAACTTATTTCGCGGAGCAAAGATGTTTAAGGACTGGGGAGAAAATACAATATGTAAAAAATAAAAAATTGAAAGATTTTCTGTGCAAAATGTCCAAATGACATTAGCTTAACCGGTTGTAGGAATATAGAAGCTATGAAAATGACCCAAAGTGTTTCTATTAAGATTTCAATTCGGCTTCTTGGTGGTTTTATGATGCTGACAGCATCTCAAGATGCAGAAAGAAAGAAATTATATTTCTCCGCTCCTGTTCCCAAGTCCAAATGTAGCCGACATTCCCCAGATCCTCAAAAAGTTCTACATCTGCACCATCGAGAGCATGCTGATGGGTTGCATCACCGCCTGGTATGGCAACTGCTCGGCATCTGACTGTAAGGCGCTACAGAGGGCAGTGCGTACAGCCCAGCACATCTCTGGGGCCAAGATTCCTGCCATCCAGGACCTATCTACTAGGCGCTGTCAGAGGAAGGCCCAAATAATTGTCAAAGACTCCAATCACCCAAGTCATAAATGTGACATACAATTGGATTTGATATTGGCCATATAGAGTACCACAAACCTCCGAGGTGCCTTATTGCTGTTAGAGCAGGAAAATCAATGTTTTGACATGGTATATGGTTTGATATACCACAGCTGTCAGCCAATCAGCATTCAGGGCTTAAACCACCCAGGTTATAATTGTAAATAAATCCCCTTTGCACATGCGCATAACTATAGATAAATCAGACAGGAGAGTTTGAGTGATGAAAGCTGGACAGTAGATTGAGCAAGAAACACTTGGATGAACATAAAACACTATTTTTAATTGTGTTGTTATTATGTTCCAGATGTTAAGACTACAAACGGTTATAAATGGCCCATTTGCGAGATTGACTTGTCATTTCAATAGACAAAGGCTACAGTCTAAAATCTGGGTTTATGATTCTAATAACATTTTTCCATAGTTTGCTTAGATAAAGGCAGGTAGCCTATAGCCCCTGATAGGCCTACATCTCATTTCAGATAGTCTACAGTAGCCTAGATAGGATGTAAACTGAACGATTTAGCAGCTTGCTTAGCTCAAATTAACAGACTAATTTATTAAATATGAATAGCGAGGCGAAGAAGTGCTCATTTTTCCCAATAGCTTACTGGAATAGGCTACTGAGGATGGGTTCATAATTTAAATCACTGAATGAAATATTAATAGTATATTTATGAACTGAATATGCTTGTCAACAGCCAGTGTTTATTTATTTATTTATTTTTTACCTGTAGCCTAATCTGACTACTTAGCCGTGGTATATTGGCCAAAACCACACCTCCTCAGGCCTTATTGCTTAAATAGACTACTTGATGGACAACAGAGGCAAATGTATAATTATTCACTTTTAGCCTAAAGTCCGTTTCATTGAGGACTTTTCCACCTAAAAAGAACCATGCGAGGGAGTTCCACAACTTCCATTTCCAATGTCCACTCAGGCAGCCCCCGAGACTCAAGAACTGAGCATACATAAAGCACTTCGCTTGATACAGTTTTCTTTAAGCAGTCAACATTAGAATGCAGTTTAAACCATCTCCAAGGGATTCATGTAGTGCGCCCAAAGTCGTTTTCCAGTTCTTTGTTTCTATTATTTATTGATGTGCATCACTTCTACAGTATTAATATGTTTAATGGAAAAATACTAGGAAATAGGTGTCTCTATAACCCCATAACAGGTAAAAAGTGCATGTGTGCTGCTCTCTCGCCTTTCGGTCAAGTGACTCAGCCAATAACTGTATTGCTCACTCAACACACACACCCACACCCACCCGTCCAGCCCTCATAACCACTCACTCACTCATCCACTCACACGGCAACAGCTTGCCTCACTGCCTGACAGTCAGCAGCAGGTCACAGTGAAATATACACTACCGTTCAAAAGATCGGTGTCACTTAGAAATGTCCTTGTTTTTGAAAGAAAAGCTAAAAAAATTTCCATTAAAATAACATCAAATTGATCAGAAATACAGTGTAGACATTGTTAATGTTGTAAATGACTATTGTAGCTGGAAACGGCGGATTATTTAATGGACTATCTACATAGGCGTACAGAGGCCCATTATCAGCAACCATCACTCCTGTGTTCCAATGGCACGTTGTGTTAGCTAATCCAAGTTTGTAATTTTAAAAGGCTCATTGATCATTAGGAAACCCTTTTGCAATTATGTTACAGCTGAAAACTGTTGTTCTGATTAAATAAGAAATAAAACTGGCCTTCTTTAGACTAGTTGAGTATCTAGAGCATCAGCATTTGTGGGTTTGATTACAGGCTCAAATTGTCCAGAAACAAATAACTTTCTTCTGAAATTCGTCAGTCTATTCTTGTTCTGAGAAGGCTATTCCAAGCGAGAAATAGAAAAGAAACTGAAGATTTGGTACAACGCTGTGTACTGCTCCCTTCACAGAACAGTGCAAACTGGCCCTAACCAGAATAGAAAGAGGAGTGGGAGTCCCCGGTGCACAACTGAGCAAGAGGACAAGTACATTAGATGTCTAGTTTGAGAAACAGACGCCTCACAAGTCCTCTACTGGCTGCTTCATTAAATAGTACCTGCAAAACACCAGTCTCAATGTCAACAGTGAAGAGGCGACTCCGGGATGCTGGCCTTCTAGGTAGAGTTGCAAAGGAAAAGCCATATCTCAGACTGGCCAATAAAAAGAAAAGTTTAAGATGGGCAAAAGAACACAGACACTGGACAGAGGAAGATTGGAAAAAGGTGTTACGGACAGACTAATCTATGTTTGAGGTGTTGGGATCACAAAGAAGAACATTCGTGAGACGCAGAAAAAATGAAAATATGCTGGAGGAGTGCTTGACGCCATCTGTCAATCATGGTGGAGGCAATGTGAAGGTCTGAGAGTGCTTTGGTGGTGGGAAAGTGGGAGATTTGTACAGGGTAAAAGGGATCTTGAAGAAGGAAGGCTATCACTCCATTTTGCAACGCCATGCCATACCCTGTGGACGGCAATTAATTGGAGCCAATTTCCTCCTAAAACAGGACAATGACCCAAAGCACAGCTCCAAACTATGGAAGAACTATTTAGGGAAGAAGCAGTCAGCTGGTATTCTGTCTATAATGGAGTGTCCAGCACAGTCACCAGATCTCAACCCTATTGAGCTGTTGTGGGAGCAGCTTGACCGTATGGTATGTAAGAAGTGCCCCTCAAGCCAATCCAACTTGTGGGAGGAGCTTCAGGAAGCATGGGATGAAATCTCTTCAGATTACCTCAACAGTTTGACAACTAGAATGCCTAAGGTCTGCAAGGCTGTAATTGCTGCAAATGGAGGATTCTTTGACGAATGCAAAGTTTGAAGGAAACAATTATTATTTAAATAAAAAGTCATTGTTTATAACCTTGTCAACGTTTTGACTATATTTTCCATTCATTTTGCAAATCATTTCATGTATGTTTTCATGGAAAACAAGGGCATTTCTAAGTGACCCCAAACGTTTGAGCGGTAGCATATATATTTTTAAGAGAAATGCCAATGGCGACCGCGGTGCAACTTAGAAATAGCCCAAAAACCTGCAAACCCACGAACAATATATCATCACCCGCGACATCGTTTTCAAAGTAGCCCAATTTGCCTGGAAATCAGCGAACATGGCAAAACGGTGTGTAGGCTGTTTTGCACATGCACAGATGAGCCCTGGAGTTTAGGCTTATGCACTAATGCCTGATAGTCTAAAATAATGAAAGAAAACCTCAATGTAGCCTGTAGATTTAAATTACACAATAATTATACATTTACAGATATTTTTAAGGTACAGTGTATTCCGAAAGTGTTCAGACCCCTTGACTTTATCCACATTTTGTTACATTATGGCCTTCTACTGAAATGGATGACATGTTTTTTTCCCTCAGCAATCTACACACAATACCCCATAATGACAAAGCAAAAACTTCTAGCAACAATAACAAAAAAACTAAATATCACATTTACATAAGTATTCAGACCTTTTACTCAGTACTTTGTTGAAGCACCTTTGGCAGTGATTACAGCCTCAAGTCTTCTTGGGTATGACGCTACAAGCTTGGCACATCTGTATATGGGGAGTTTCTCCCATTCTTCTCTGCAGATCCTCTCAAACTCTGTCAGGTTGGATGGGGAGCGTCGATGCACAGCTATTTTCAGGTCTCTACAGAGATGTTTGATCAGGTTCAAGTCTGGGCTCTGGCTGGGCCACTCAAGGACATTCAGAGACTTGTTTCACCGTAGGGATGGTATTGGCCAGGTCATGAGAGGTGCCTGGTTTCCAAAACATGTCCAATCAATTGAATTGACCACAGGTGGACTCCAATCAAGTTGTAGAAACATCTCAAGGATGATCAATGGGAACAGGATGCACCTGAGCTATATTTCGAGTTTCATAGCAACGGGTCTGAATACTTATGTAAATAAAATGAGCAAAAATATTTGTAAAAACTGTTGGGGTATAGCGTGTAGATTGATGAGAAAAAAATCCAGAGGGTGAATTGGGCAAGTGGCTTTGAACAGGGTATGGTAGTAGGTCCCAGACGCACTAGTTTGTGTCATGAACTGCAACGCCGGCAGGTTTTTAGCATTCAACAGTTTCCCATGTGTATCGATAAGGCCCCCCACCCAAAGAACATCAAGCCAAGTTGACACAATGGAGGCAACATTGGCCAGCATCCACAACTGTGGAACGCAGGAATGGAATACTCATTGTACACACACAGGCACACACAGGAGCGAGGGTTGCTTGAGGGTGGACAAAATAAATTATAATTTTTTTCAAACACCTGAAACAGCATTTTCCTGCAATCTATAATCATAATCATTATGTTTAATACTATATAAAATATATATATATAATATACCTCTTGAACTGTTTTTATCTTCCTGACTTGTTTATTTTGTAAGAAACTAAATATGGTTCTAAAATGTAGGTAAAAGATTGAAAGGAATGTTTGTTTCCTTCAGTACATTTAGTTATTTCTTGCTTTTCTAAAGTCTATCAACTTTGCCAGCAGGCATGTCTAAGATATAGACAAGCTAGCTACTCTAACTAGATTGATAGCCTGCAATGGCGTCTTGGTATCTAGTTATGAGGTTGGCAGATTGGGAAACCTATCTGGGCTAGCTAAAGGCAACTTCATAAAATAGATAGGTGGCTAGTAGTATTACAGAAAAACAACAAATAAATACAAAAAAAATGTTGAGGGGGTACGTGCCCCTGTGTCCCTTATGGGAATGACTTCTCTGCACACACACTCCACCCCAGCAGTATGACTAATATCCAGTCAGTTTGCCCTGGAGATATTACAGTAAAGATTTACTTAAGTGGCTCTGTGACATTTACAAGGAGATTTGAATATTTTACTCTGCTCCTTCCTTCCTTCCTTCCTTCCTTCCTTCCTTCCTTCCTTCCTTCCTTCCTTCCTTCCTTCCTTCCTTCCTTCCTTCCTTCCTTCCTTCCTTCCTTCCTTCCTTCCTTCCTTCCTTCCTTCCTTCCTTCCTTCCTTCCTTCCTTCCTTCTCTCTCTCTCTCTCTGTCCTTCCTCTCTCTCCTCTCTCTCACTCTTTCCTTCTCTCTCCCTCTCTCTCTCTCTCTCTCGCTCCCTCCCTCTCTAAGTTTTAATTGCTGTGGATAATTCCTAAGATATCATCTCAGTATAGAAGAGGTGCTTGAGTGACCTTTTCCAGGCTTACCGTGTTATGACAGTTTTTCTCCCTCTTTATTGCTGTGTGTGTGTGTCTGTGTGTGTGTGTGTGGATAAAGACACTCATTATGAGAGAAACTCCTGAGAAGGTTCCTAACACCATAAAGTCTCCCTCTTCACACAGCCACGTTAATGACTCTCTCACACACAATCACACACACGCACTCGCACACGCACAGACACACGCACACACACTAGTTCATTCTGATACCTGGTTGTTGTGACAGCTGGAACAAGGAGCTGTTAGATTAAAACACGGAGGAAGAAGACACGGTAAAAATCCTCATCTATTTACATTTAGGCACAAATAGCCCACCCAATCTACCTACCTCATCCCTATACTGTTTTTATTGACTTTTCTGCTCTTTTGCACAACAGTATCTCTACTTGCACATCATCATCTGCTCATTTATCACTCCAGTGTTAATCTGCTAAATTGTAATTATTCGCTCCTATGGCCTATTTATTGCCTACCTCCTCATGCCTTTTGCACACACTGTGTATAGACCTTTTTTCTACTGTGTCATTGACTTATTTGTGTTATTGGCTTGTTTATTGTTTACTCCATGTGTAACTCTGTGATGTTGTCTGTGTCACACTGCTTTGCTTTATCTTGGCCAGGTCACAGTTGTAAACGAGAACTTGTTCTCAACTAGCCTACCTGGTTAAATAAAGGTGAAATAAAAATAAATGTCATAAAATAGGCAGGAGTTTCTGTCTGTTGTGTAATGTGTTGTGTCATGCTTGCAAAATTCCATAGAAAGGACGTGAATTAGACCTTTAAAAAAAAAACTCTCTCAGTTCCAGTATATTACTCTGTGTTTAGAGTTGTGCTTCATACTCACACGAAGAGGTTCTGTCCTTTGTGCTACCTGTCAAATTTACGACCTCATGAAAAGGTAAATACATTGAGGTACAAGGCCGTCCTGATACAGGCTACTGATGGTCTTCCTATTGAAGCTTTATGACAGGAGTAATTCACAGGCTACACAGGACCATCTACACACATACCCGTGTGTGTGTGTGTGTGTATTCATGTGTGTGCGCGTGCGTGTGCGTGTCTCTCCCAGGGCCACATTCACTTGCTGCCTTGTCCAGTAATGGGCCTTACATCCAGATGAAGCAGATTGTAAGATACATATACAGTGGGGCAAAAAAGTATTTAGTCAGCCACCAATTGTGCAAGTTCTCCCACTTAAAAAGATGAGAGAGGCCTGTAATTTTCATCATAGGTACACTTCAACTATGACAGACAAAATGAGAAAACAAATCCCCAAAATCACATTGTAGGATTTTTTATGAATTTATTTGCAAATTATGGTGGAAAACAAGTATTTGGTCAATAACAAAAGTTTATCTCAATACTATACCCTTTGTTGGCAATGACAGAGGTCAAATGTTTTCTGTAAGTCTTCACAAGGTTTTCACACACTGTTGCTGGTATTTTGGCCCATTCCTCCATGCAGATCTCCTCCAGTGATGTTTTGGGGCTGTTGCTGGGCAACACGGACTTTCAACTCCCTCCAAAGATTTTCTATGGGGTTGAGATCTGGAGACTGGCTAGGCCACTCCAGGACCTTGAAATGCTTCTTACGAAGCCACTCCTTCGTTGCCCGGGCGGTGTGTTTGGGATCATTGTCATGCTGAAAGACCCAGCCACGTTTCATCTTCAATGCCCTTGCTGATGGAAGGAGGTTTTCACTCAAAATCTCACGATACATGGCCACATTCTTTCCTTTACACGGATCAGTCGTCCTGGTCCCTTTGCAGAAAAACAGCCCCAAAGCATGATGTTTCCACCCCCATGCTTCACAGTAGGTATGGTGTTCTTTGGATGCAACTCAGCATTATTTGTCCTCCAAACACGACAAGTTGAGTTTTTACCAAAAAGTTATATTTTGGTTTCATCTGACCATATGACATTCTCCCAATCTTCTTCTGGATCATCCAACTGCTCTCTAGCAAACTTCAGACGGGCCTGGACATGTACTGGCTTCAGCAGGGGGACACGTCTGGCACTGCAGGATTTGAGTCCCTGGCGGCGTAGTGTGTTGCTGATGGTAGGCTTTGTTACTTTGGTCCCAGCTCTCTGCAGGTCATTCACTAGGTCCCCCTGTGTGCTTCTGGGATTTTTGCTCACCGTTCTTGTGATCATTTTGACCCCATGAGGTGAGATCTTGCGTGGAGCCCCAGATCAAGGGAGATTATCAGTGATCTTGTATGTCTTCCATTTCCTAATAATTGCTCCCACAGTTGATTCCTTCAAAACAAGCTGCTTACCTATTGCAGATTTCAGTCTTCCCAGCCTGGTGCAGGTCTATACTGATAACAAGTTCAAACAGGTGCCATTAACACAGGTAACGAGTGGAAGACAGAGGAGCCTCTTAAAGAAGAAGTTACAGGTCTGTGAGAGCCAGAAATCTTGCTTGTTTGTAGGTGACCAAATACTTATTTTCCATCATTTGTAAATAAATTAATTGAAAATCCTACAATGTGATTTTCTGGATTTTTTTCCCTCATTTTGTCTGTCATAGTTGAAGTGTACCTATTGATGGAAATTACAGGCCTCTCTCATATTTTTAAGTGGGAGAACTTTCACAATTGGTGGCTGACTAAATACTTTTTTCCCCCACTGTATATGGTGTGTTGTTGCCCTCCTACGGCCACCTCCACGTCTCCTGATGTACTGGCCTGTCTCCTGGTAGCGCCTCCATGCTCTGGACACTACGCTGACAGACACAGAAAACCTTCTTGCCACATCTCGCATTGATGTGCCATCCTGGATGAGCTGCACTACCTGAGCCACTTGTGTGGGTTGTAGACTCCGTCTCATGCTACCACTAGAGTGAAAGCACCGCCAGCATTCAAAAGTGACCAAAACATCAGCCAGGAAGCATAGGAACTGAGAAGTGGTCTGTGGTCCCCACCTGCAGAACCACTCCTTTATTGGGGGTGTCTTGCTAAATGCCTGTAATTTCCAGCTGTTGTCTATTCCATTTGCACAACAGCATGTGAAATGTATTGTCAATCAGTGTTGCTTCCTAAGTGGACAGTTTGATTTCACAGAAGTGTGATTGACTTGGAGTTACATTGTGTTGTTTAAGTGTTCCCTTTATTTTTTTGAGCAGTGTATGTTTCACAAAAAAGCAACAGGAAAGAAATTGACTTGAGATGTGTAATCCTGATAATGCATAGCCATCAAATATCCAGGGGTGGCTGTCGCTAAGTACAAACACAAATTGTGGATTGCTGACTTTCAAGGTATGTAAAAATAATATTCAAATGTGTCTGAGCTGCCTCTGTAAGAGAACAACATGGCATATGTTCTATGTCTATTTCTATGGTTGTCTATCTATACTCTACAAGATGTACTGTCCACACACACACACACACACACACACACACACACACACACACACACACACACACACACACGACGGCCTTCAGGAAGCTGATTGATAAATGCATGCTGGAGTGTGTTTGTGCGTGTGTGTGTGTGTGTTTGTCATTTAGGGACACTATCTCCTGCAGGGACATAAAGCAGGCACCTCAGAAAGGACACTGTGCAGCGCGCCCAACCACCAAACACCATCTTTCTCATCCCACCAAGGACAGCAGCATGACTTATGTCACCTCCACTTCCTTTTCTCTGTTCTCGTCTCTCCTTCTTCCCTTCTCCTGCCCTAGTGCTTTAGCTTCCCTCAGCAAGAAGGCAGCAGCGAATCCCAAAGAAACTAACAAGCCTTCATAGCGTACTGCACTGTTCTTACTGTGTAACAACAGTTTCACACTGTTAATGTACCTGCCTGTTTGTGTTGAATGGTGCTGAGAAAAAAAGCTGCCGAGTTATCATGCTAGAGCTCAAAGTGAGTGCCAATGCCCTCTGCTTCTACACAGCACACAGCAGAGAAATAGGATTTCTATCAGCAGATTGATACTCCTCTCTCTGTCTCTGCTCTTGTTATCTTAGACTGAGGGAAAATAGTCTACATTTCTATCTATCTCTCGATATTTCTTCTCTGTATCCTTTCAATAACAGACATATTGTAATTCCCCAAACTACTTTCAACAGTTAAGTTCCAGGTTAGGCATCACTTTCAGGTACACACTTTAAAGGTTACATTCTTACGTCATTGCTAGAAGAGTCTTGCAAAGGCCAATGGTCTGTTCCTGTAGTTAGCTATACCAAACTATCCACATTAATTCATTCACATAGTTCTAGAACCTGTGTTGCCTTAGTACAGCCTTATACTTGTTTCTGTGCATCTCAGAGGCTTGCAATGCCTCATTGCTTACAGCGATCCCTATCTGTCCAAGTTCCCTAGTTGACGTATGACTAGTTTAAGGGAGCTATAGTATGCTGCCATAATGCAGCTATACTAGCCCTTATGTGTGTGCAGAGTCTCAGAGTCATGACGAAGTTATTCTGTCTCACTTTCATTTTCCTCCTGCCAGCCGTTTGCCTTAGCACTGTTATTAAATTGCCGTGGCAACGTGGGGTTCTAGCTTCTCTCCATGACCTGTCTTTGATAACAGATCTTTTTGCAGTAAATTTCCCCCCGTCACACACACACACACACCCTCCCTAATACCATCTGCTGGCCCGGCAGTAGCACGCCCACTCACAACCTCTAAAAGTAGGCCGTCTGATTGACTTTCGAAGAGAAGGGGGTCCACATCACACCCCCGGCATAAAAACCCTTCAACACTCATACATAATTCAATCTCTCAGGGTGTAGGTTATCGCTGTTTTCACCTCCTTCCCATCCCAAACACTCCACACAAGTCATTTCACTAATTTGGTGCAAATCTAATGAAGCTGGTGTGTGTGTGTGTGTGTGTGTGTGTGTGTGTGTGTGTGTGTGTGTGTGTGTGTGTGTGTGTGTGTGTAAGAGAAAGATAGATGGAGAGAAAAAAGAGAAAGGTAGAAAATATTGAGAGGGTGAAGGAAACTGACAACTTTCTCATTCGAAAATCTCTCCCATGTTGGACGGATGCATGGATAACATTCCATATAATTGGCTCCTGGCAGCTTGTTTTACAGCCCTGCTTCATCACACTGTGATTGGTCAGGTGCAGATTTATAATTTGCTGATTGGTCAGGTGCTGATTTGAGGGGTGGTGCTTTTCAAAGTTCATGTAGTGGGCTGCAGTGTGAGGTATGAGTAGTGTAGGTAGAGATGTTGGACCCTGAGGCATATATTTGAAGTCTGGTTAGACAGATGTTAAAGCTAAGTGGTTGAGTTTCTGTTAGGAGGTGGAGATAGTTATAGAAGACCACAGAGAGTTATTGTTTATTTTATTGCAAATGCAGCATCTACTGCATAACACATGCTCACAGCTGCATGTGTGCAGGGACAACAGACACCACCATTGCCACTACAAATAGTTTTAACTACTCTTAAAAGAACAAAAACAGCTTTAGACCTACACTTGAATGTGATTTGATGAGTGTACTAAGAGTAAATGTAATTTTAGTTTCCAATATGTTTGTCACTGTACTCTACTCTCCCTTAAACGACCCTTGTAGACTACTGTGTTGGAAAGGCTGATATTTCAGTGCCCTCCAAAGTGCAGCAGAACTTTTTCATATCCATGCAATGATGCCGATAAAACAGCGAGCTCCTTTGAAAAAAGCTGAAGAAATCTATTACAATCTCCTTCTAGCCAGAGCCCATATCTGCACACCAGCTCGGCTCTCTCTGCACATATTTAAAGGTCATCTCTAGATTTACAAGGGAAAGTTGTTCCTACGTTTCCATGAATTGCCTGATCTGTCAAGGAGGGCTTGTTTATGAGCCATTTGTTCCTCCTGCTGCTCCTGCCTGCTCCCTATACCGCTCCTGTCTGCTCCCCATACCGCTCCTGCTGCTCCCCATAGTGCTCCTGCCTGCTCCCCATAGCGCTCCTGCTGCTCCTGCCTGCTCCCCATAGCGCTCCTGCTGCTCCCCATACTGCTCCTGCTGCTCCTTGCCTGCTCCCCATACCGCTCCCGCTGCTCCCCATACCGCTCCTGCTGCTCCTTGCCTGCTCCCCATACAGCTCCTGCTGCTCCTTGCCTGCTCCCCATACCGCTCCTGCCTGCTCCTTGCCTGCTCCCCATACCGCTCCTGCTGCTCCTTGCCTGCTCCCCATACTGCTCCTGCTGCTCCCCATACCGCTCCTTGTCTGCTCCCCATACCACTCCTGCTGCTCCTTGTCTGCTCCCCATACCGCTCCTGTATCATTCCCGCCAGCACGCGCTGCTCCCGGCCGCACCACCAGAGCTCATTCCATTGGTCGTAAAATACACAATTGCTCCGATTCATCACTGAATTAGTTGGAGTCTGACAGCCCACTGCCAAGCCCAGCCGCAGGGCTGTGGATTGGTGATCCAGGTAGGGCTACAGTCACAAACTATTATTATAATAACTGATTAGCAAAGACTGTCCTGTCAACCCTGGCCTGGGCAGCTAACTCTGGCTTGAGTTATGCACTGTGCTATCACATGCCAGAGTCTGGTGGGAGTGGGCAGGAGCATAGACCATTGTCATGACGTTGGCCTGGGGGTAGGTTTATGACAGTCATAAATACATCCCCCCCCCCCTTTTCCTCTCTCTACCCTAGTGATGTTACATTTGCAAACCCTTGGTTAACATAGAGATTCTGGGAACATCAAAAGGTGGGGGGAAATTAACTATATGCTGGTAATCTGACCAATTGAACATATATGCAGTGGTACTTAATGAATATAATGTCAGTTCGGTTGTCATCTGAGACATTCTCATCAATGATAAGATGACAAACTCTACAGTGGAAAGTCTACACATCAGAGTTATCGGATTCACATGGAATTGTTGTTCAATTTAAATGTTTGAATATGAAATGATTCGTGATGGGATGAAATGTGATTTTAGCCTCTAAAATGTGAGATTTGGGTTTTCATAAGATTGAGCAAAGCCCTATCAGTGGCCCGCCCCTGTGAAGGGACATGGGCTATAAAACTTTTCAAACACACCCTCCTCTCCCTTCCTATATAAGCCCTTGACGACAATGTAACCTCCTGTTCCGAGGAAGTGAGGACGACGGTCCTATGTCAGAATGGTTCAGATAATAACTACAGAACGAAGCCAACATCAGCGTGAAACTTGGTTGCGAATGGTATGAACTTTGAACTCTTATTCACTACAGAAGTGATACCTCCTAGCCGTTGAGTTAGCAACCGCAGCTGCAAACGCAGGTTAGGAAGGAACAGACAGAGTATCCAGTCTACCACACAACGACGTTACTATAACGTATTCTATTTACCAGCAGAGACATTCTTCAAAGGACTCAGTTGGGCAACACAGCCTTCCATCTACCACCAACCTAGCGAAGCGCAGCTCAGAGTAAATATTTATTGAATTTTCCTTTTCCAAATGGGCGGTAATTTAGAATGCATTAGATACTGTATTTACGATAGCAGAGCTTCTCCCTGTGTCCCTCAGTCTTCCTGCTCTTTCACTCAAACCCAGACCCTTTTCTTTTGTGTAACAAGTTGTCATATCTGTTCCGCACGCTAGGGACGTTTTCCTTTATGACGTCATTTGTAATCAAGTTATGATTGAATTATGT
Source organism: Oncorhynchus kisutch (assembly GCF_002021735.2). Lineage (NCBI taxonomy): Eukaryota > Metazoa > Chordata > Actinopteri > Salmoniformes > Salmonidae > Oncorhynchus > Oncorhynchus kisutch. The sequence continues at coordinate 24,059,216 of NC_034190.2, forward strand.
GTATGTGTAATTCTGTGTGATTAGTTAGGTATTTAGTAAATAAATAATTAAACCCAATTTTTTATTGCTGGTTCAACTTGTTAGCCAGGGTTCGTGCAGATAACCAAGAACTTGTAACTTTCAGATGAGACTGAATTAAGATGACGATTAATATTGACTGCTATTGATGTAAAATACTACTAGGTCTTTAAGAGTTTATTCGGAAGATAACAGCTCTATAAATATTATTTTGTGGTGCCCGACTCTCTAGTTAATTACATTTACATGATTAACTCAATCAGGTAATATTAATTACAGATAAATGATTTTATAGAATTGTATTTTTTATCTTTATTTAACTAGGCAAGTCAGTTAAGAACAAATTCTTATTTTCAATGACAGCCTAGGAACAGTGGGTTAACTGCCTGTTCAGGGGCAGAACGACAGATTTGTACCTTGTCAGCTCAGGGGTTTGAACTTGCAACCCTCCGGTTACTAGTCCAACGCTCTAACCACTAGGCTACCCCCGTCATATCACTTAATCCTGGCATTGCCAAAGACACGACACCATGCTATACTATACTATACTATACTTAAGCAATAAGGCCTGAGGAGGTGTGGTATAAGGCCAATATACCAAGGCTGAGGTCTGTTCTAAAGATCGACGCAACGCGGAGTTCAAGCACTGAATGGAAATCAGCATTCAGGGCTTGAACCACCCAGTTTATACTGACTACACTATACTATACTGTACATTACTTATACTATACTAGTACTAATACTATACTTTACTTATACCATACTAGGTAACATGTTACTTGACACCCAGCTTCATGACACATGGTCATAACCATGTCATAAATGCAGCTAGCATTTGGGCAGCAGGTAGCCTAGTGGTTAGAGCGTTGGTCTAGTAACCGAAAGATCAAATCCCCGAGCTGACAAGGTAAAAATCTGTTGTTCTGCCCCTGAACAAGGCAGTTAACCCACTGTTCCTAGGCCATTATTGAAAATCTCTACTCTGAGAGAAGAGAAAGAGAAAGAGAGAATTAGAGAGAGCATACTTAAATTCACACAGGTCACCGGATAAGACAGGAGAAATACACCAGATATAACAGACTGACCCTAGCCCCCCGACACATAAACTACTGCAGCATAAATACTGGAGGCTGAGACAGGAGGGATCTGGACACAATGTGGCCCCGTCCGACGATACCCCCGGACAGAGCCAACCGGGCAGGATATAACCCCACCCACTTTGCCAAAGCACAGCCCCCACACCACTAGAGGGATATCACCAACTTACTACCCTGAGACAAGGCCGAGTCTACGCCCTGTATATAGCCTCGTTATTGTTATTTTATTGTGTTACTTTTTATTTAGTTTATTTAGTAAATATTTTCTAAACTCAATTTTTTTAACTGCATTGTTGGCTAAGGGCTTGTAAGTAAGCATTTCATGGTATGTAGGTGTCATAACCAGCCATAAAGTATACCTGTTGTATTTGGCGCATGTGTCAAATAAAATTGGATTTGACTTGATTTGATGTACAGTAGGCCTATCTGGCTTATATGACTATGATGGCCATAATGCTTCTTGACGGTGTCAGAACGTGTATTTTCTTAGTCCAAGTAAAGTAAAGTGACACAGCATGGTCATAATGCTTCATGACAGTGTCATACCGTGTATTTTCTTAGTCCAAGTAAAGTAAAGTGACACAGCATGGTCATAATGCTTCATGACAGTGTCATAAAGTGTATTTCTACAAGTTATTTAAAATATGATTAAGAAAAAAACATGACTATAAAGAATTCAGAACAATTAAGAAACAAACTTTCAAACGAAAGTAAGCTTCTTTGCAGGGAAGAAACACATTTAAATAAATGTGGGTTTTGACACCCTTATGTACAGTATATTAATATTAATATTAATACTAATGCTAATACTATATTAATACTATATTATACTGTACTGTACTAAAGGTATACTATACAGTAGTGTACTTCACCAATACTATATTGTACTTTACCAGTATTATACTATACTAAAACAATACTATACTATACTAATACAATACTACACTATTCTTATACTAATACTATACTATAAGAGGGCAAGGCTTGCAAACACCATATAGTTCTGTGTTTTTTCATGATGACAGACCATAGACTGGTAACTCCTGCCAGGGTAGTCTTCAAGACAGATTTTGACTAATTCCATGAGGTAAACATTTCAGCACATACTAAATCACACACACTAAGCATAGCAGGCCCATGTAAATACTTTGTAGCAAAAAAAATAAAACTGTTTTTGCTTTGTCATTATGGGGTTTTGTGTGTAAATTGATGAGGAAAAAAAAAAAACGTTTAATCAATTTTAGAATAAGGCTGTAAAGTAACAAAATGTGAAAAAAGTCCAGGGGTCTGAATACTTTCAGGCACTGTATATTACATTGTGTTGTTACCTACAGAGAACTGTAACCTACCCTAAGTGGTATCCCTCTGATGAGGATGTAATACAGGCCAGGGTTGCTCCTCCCATCCACCAATACACTTCCTTACCCACACCAAGCTCCACAGAAGCTGACAGTGAAGAAAAACACCCATTTAAGGTGAGAGTGGTTGCCCTGGTGTTGCCGACAGATACCGATGCTTAGCCCTGCTCTCTGTGTATAATATTCTGAAGGGTCGTTCTTCTTTACCCTGCGTTTTTTTTTTTTTACTACCATTCTGTTCTATCTCTCACCTCCAGCTCTGCGGTGTGGCGATAGCGCTAGGTTAAAGGTACGCTAGCTGGTAATTTCTCTCAGTATTCTCATCTTTATCTTCCATTCCTCTGGTCTCTCTTTCTCTTCCATTCCTCTGGTTTCTCTCTCCATGAGATGAGCGTGTCCTACACACACCGGTCGGTGTAATCTCCCTAGCAGAGCGCTCCATTTAAATAATGCTTTTTTCAGGATCATCACCCCCTCCTCTCTCTCATAGACACCTCTCTCTCACACAAACACACCTCACACACATACACACACACACCATAGGTTGTCTAATACAGCAATTTACACCCTGGATTTTCACTCTCACAGGGCGTTATTCTGACTTAATAAAAATGTCTCCTGTGAACATTTTGAGTAGGTGAGACACCAAAAAGCAGGATCTGAAAACACTTTCAAACCACTATCTGCAGTTCACTGAATTCCACCTATGTGTCATCTATCCCAGTCATCATTTCATTACATCCTTTTCATCTGTACTTAGACTGGATGACAATAGACAGACACATATGGCAGACAGGTGAAAAAGGCACCTGGATTCTTACCCATCATACAGTTTGACACCTGTCTTTCAGTATCAGCATGTCCTATTGGCCAGTCGATCATATGACTGGGAAAAGGCTGTCGTTACATTGGCCAGTCTGGCACCTGTCTGTCATGGCTGGTAAAAAGCTCACCCTCCTGTTGGCCAGTGTGGCTTCCTCTCTCTCAGCCACACAATGAGAGCCATCAGAGCCTTTCAGTGGATGATTTGGCCTGGAACAAAACGAAAGGCACAGCGGATGCCATGGCATGGCAGTATCCCCCTGCCCCTCCTTCCTGCCAGCTGACAAGCCCCCAACATTCATACAACGTTTCCACAGCGTCTCTGCAACGTTAGAGAGCAACCAATGTCATAGAATCCTCATAGTCACACAGCCTTAGGTGAAGTGGTGAGATAGAAGAAAGCACTCAAGTATTAGAATGAGCTGGATGGTAGACAGCTGGCTTCAAATCTCCTCCTGATCGCAGGCCAGAGAGAGGAAGGCTTACTTTTGTACAGACTGGCAGACAAATCACGTGTCTCTGCACCCTGAACGTCTGAACTGAATGGGATAAGGCTTCATTACCATACGTTTATTACCTCCTACTGTAACAGCTGCAAAAACAAAAGACCAGTTGATTATTTTGTTTGATCATTGTAGCATTCAAGGGTCTGTCTGAAAGGGAGAGAGAACAATGGGATCGGCTCACAGGGAGAAGGGGAGGCAAGGAGGATGGGAGGAAGGCTCTGACATCCACGGGATCTGCCTGCTGCCTGCCGGACTGTCCAATTGAACACAATGGGCCCACGAGACAGAGACAGACACACACACACAAAGCTGAGACTGTCAGTCCTGTTCATCCCCTGTCCATCCACTGCCATGGTTACTGTCCCCTGGGAGCATGGACTGACTCATATCTGAGTTTTTCCTGATTCATAAAATACATTTTGACTGATGTGGCAATTGATATTTGATAGGTTTCATAGCATTGATAAAGCAGTCTGTGGCCCGGGTATCAAGCCTTGAAGCAATACAATTAAATCTACAGAAAATATTGGTGGTAATTGTGTTTACTGACAATTTATGTTTATACCAATGTGAACATGTATTAGCATTCGGTCTTCATCTTGTCTCTGAAATAGCACCTTACAAACAAGTAAAACATATCCACGTTACTAAAGCACAGCATACTAACATAAGTACTTTGTCGGTAATTCAGTATTTCAGTAAATCCAGTAGATAAACTCCAAAAAAGACCACATTTTCCACTTTGGTATAAAAGCATGAAAATGGGCACATTTTTCCACGCTTCTAAACCAAAGTGATCCATGTTTGAGCTTATCTACTGGACTATCTCAGTGTGAGAATAGACACTAAAGTGAGGAAGTGTGGGTTTAACCTCTGAGCCTGGACTATGTGTCCTGAGTGCTGATTGGTTGGGTGAAGAGGGCTCTGATTGGGGCCAGCTCTCACTAACTAGCCAGTAATTGGGGAGCTGATTGCTCCGAGTGTGAAGAAGAAACTAACCTGTCTGCCGGTACTCATCTCTGTCAAGTTTAGTTTAAAACACTTTGTGCAGGTATAATGCTTTATCATTTGTTAAAACCATGTATAAGGCGTTTTAATGCATTAAAACAGCATCATAATGCATGTTACCTGCAGTCTTAAAGTAAAGTTGTTACAGGTCAGTAAATGAAAGTCAGGACGGTGTTGTTGCTACTTGAATCTCTGTCCGTAGCATGTGTGTGTTGTTGTAATGCAAGTACATTGAGTACATCAATTGATAATGCTACATAGACCTATCATTTACTGTATGACTAATATTGGTAGTCACTGATTTGACAGAACCTCACTGTATTATCTTTGTTCCATTGGTTCTATATTCGAATGACAGATGAGTATTATTATGCATGAAATATTGGCTTTGAATAATATGGAAACAACAACACTACTAAGACAGACAGAAAACAGAGGATTACAAGAGGCTTTTTGCTCCATAATTTGATTTGAAAAGAAAGAGTCTTACCTTTGTTCCATGTTTCCCAGTAAGGCTGGTGGGAGGTGGAGATTAGCTCAGAGAATGGAGTTTGTCTGAAAGCCGATTAGCCAGAATTGAAACAGGGCCAAATTGAGTTCTCCGTTTAAAAAAAAAAGGCTGCTTGCTGTGTGTTCAATCAAAAGTAAGAACTCTGAGAAATCATTCATATCCTCATGAATGGCATTCCTACGTTGTGATCGTATGCTATGTTAATGCCTAGATGACATGCATTACATTGAATATTAGCAGATAGAGCAGGGTGTGTTGCCATAATGTAAATTGCCTGCTTAAAAGGAACATGATATTTGTTCCATTCCACTACGTATTATGACTGCATTACATTTTCAGAGGCATTTTAAATAAACCTTCTTCTACATTATAAAATCACTTAAATCTCATAGGATCCAATTCTGAACAACAAATTGCTTTAGTTGACTCTTTTTTTGGTGCTACATTGCCACCTAATGGATACAAATAGTACAAACATTCCTTTTGAATTATTCATGTTATTTGATTTTTTTATGTAATCCAAAATCCATTTCATTGATTTTAAAACACAAATTCTAATTCCAAATGTTGGAAATTGTAAGGCCTACATAACTTTCCCTTCAATGTGTTGCTTGAATTGTGTGTCTAAACCTGTCAACGTGTAGTTATGATAGACCTAAAAGGTACAGCGCATTCAGACATTTTTCAGTCCCCTTGACTTTTCCCACAATTTGTTACGTTACAGCCTTATTCTAAAATGGATTAAATAATGACTTTTCCATCAATACCCCATAATGACATCACAATACCCCATGATGATGTCACAATACCCCATGATGATGTCACAATACCCCATAATGACAAAGCAAAAACAGGTTTTTAGAAAATATTTTCTACAAATAAAAAACTGAAATACCTTATTGACATAAGTATTCAGATCCTTTGCTATGAGACCATGTTTCCATTGATCATCCTTGAGATGTTTCTACAACTTGATTAGAGTCCACCTGTGGTAAATTCAATTGGACATGATTTGGAAAGGCACACACCTGTCTATGTAAGGTCTCACAATTGACAGTGCATGTCAGAGCATAAACCAAACCAAGCTGAAGGAATAGTCTGTAGAGCTCTGAGACAGCATTGTGTCAAGGCACAAATCTGGTGAAGTGTACCAAAACATTTCTGCACAGTGGCCTCCATCATTCTTAAATGGAAGAAGTTTGGAACTCTTCCTAGAACTGGCCGCCCAGCCAAACTGAGTAGTCGGGGGTTAAGGGCCTTTGTCACTCTGAAAGAGCTCCAGAGTTCTTCTGTGGAGATGGGAGAACCTACCAGAAGGACAACCATCTCTGCAGCACTCCACCAATCAGGCCTTTATGTTAGAGTGGCCAGACAGAAGCCACTCCTCAGTAAAAAGGCACATGACAGCCCGCTTGGAGTTTGCCAAAAGACACCTAAAGGATTCAGACCATGAGAAACAAGATTCTCTGGTCTGATGAAACCAAGATTGAACTATTTGACCTGAATGCCAAGCATCACATCTGAAGGAACCTGGCACCATCCCTACGTTGAAGCATGGTGGTGGCAGTATCATGCTGTTGGGATATTTTTCAGTGGCAGGGACTGGGAGACTAGTCATTGAGGGATAAACGGTGCAAAGTACTGAGAGAACCTTGATGAAAACATGCTCCAGAGTGCTCAGGACCTCAGACATGGGCGAAGGTTCATCTTCCAATAGGACAACGACCCTAAGCAGACAGCCAAGACAAGGCAGGAGTGGCTTCAGAACAAGTCTCTGAATGTCCTTGAATGGCCCAGCCAGAGCCCGAACCCGATCTAACATCTCTGGAGAGACCTGAAAATATCTGTGCAGCGACGCTCCCCATCCAACCTGACAGAGCTTGAGAGGATCTGCAGAGAAGAATGGAAGGAACTCCCCATATACAGGTGTGCCAAGCTTGTAGCATCATACCCAAGAAGACTCAATACTGTAATCGCTGCCAAAGGTGCTTCAACAAATTACAGAGTAAAGGGTCTGAATACTTATGTGACATATATATTTTTTATAAAAAACTATTTTTGCTTTGTCTTTATGGTGTATTGTGTGTATAGTGAAAAATGATTTAATCCATTTTCGAATAAGGCTGTAATATACCAAAATGTGGAAAAAGTCAAGGGGTCTGAATACTTTCTGAATGCACTGTATACGGTGCCAGATGCAAAGCCTTAAGAGAAGCCAGCATCCGTACTCAAAGGACCAAAATTACAATTCTGCAACAAATGAATATTCAAATGGTGACTTCTAAATGGACACGTCTCAAGTTCCACGTTAAATTTCACATTTAATGTCCCATCATCTGTAATGAGGTCAGCTGGTAAATATATACATATATAAACAATATTTAATGTAACGATATAAGACTTAATTCCTGAATGTCTTCATTTAAATACTTCAGACACAGTAAAGTATGGCACCCTGTACCCTGCTGCTCAGTCACAGTATAAACACTCATATACTCCTCAAGGCCACAGCTATGAAAGAGCTTATGCATGTTTCTGAAAGGGTGGGGTTAGAGTAGAGGTAGGGGAGACGACCGGATGGGGGTGTACTTGTTGGTGCTGTGTTCCCAGGAGAAGAAGAGAGAGACAGTAACCTTCCTTCCTTTCCTCTCGCTATGACAGCTAAGTCATGGTCATCCACTAACTAACGGCTGTGGGGCAACATTTATCGTGTCAAGGTTGTACTTTTCACCATAGAGACTCTTGGCAAATTCAAGGCAGGTGACTTTTTCTTTTCTTTTACGTCAGACACATAAGATACATGCACGCCCTTTGACCTCGGTACCTCTCAAAAGGTGTAGATCACCTCTACCGATATTTGTCCTCCCCACATTTTTTTTACATCAACCCTTCAGCCATTCACATGCGCCCTCTTCCTCACCCTCTATCAATCAATTCATCAATCAATCAATCCTCAGTCAGGAAAATGTTACACCATTGATGCAGTCTTTATTGAGATTCCAGAATCTACCCTGAAGCATACAGGAGATTGTTTGAAGTAAATTCCCACTTTACTGCTGTCGTAGAGAAGGGTGTATCTACAGCTCTGACAGAGAGCGAGAGAAAGGCTGAATGTTCAAGATTTACATCTTACATCCGTTTTACGTCAGAGTCTTACATAGCAAAAGCTTAGGGTAGGCTAAGGAAGGCCACTCTCTTTCGAGAAAGCAGGCGGCGGTCATGTCATCGTTGCCCGTTGTAGTTTACGATATAAAGACCTACCACACACACACACCAACTTCCACAGTCATGTTTGAAGCCGGCAGAAGTCTCGTTAAAGCATCATTAAAGGTGGAAAAGATTCATTACCAGTTTTAAGGCGAGCACTTGGGGTGGGGTGTTACTTTATAGGCTTAAACGTTTTATTAATTCAAAGAATTAAAACAATTAGAGTGCTGTTTCATTTCCAGACACTCACCATCGGTGTCAGAAAGGTATTTGCTGGGGTGCAGGTGCCAGGGGTGGTGTACAGTACTGTAACGGTTTATTGAGACTAATGTGTTTGAGATCAAGTACAACCTCTTCTATAGTGGCCCCTTTCTATCACTAGAGAACACTCTGCTTTTTCATAGTGACCCCTCGAAGATGGCTAGATAATATGTACACACATGTCTTAACCTACCTTGCTGTGAAAATAAATAAAGGTGTCAGTGTGTGCATTTACAAAAGGTATGTATGTGATATATACTTGTAAAACTATTGAAATAAACGGTGTAAGTGGACCTCAGAAATAAATGTTGTCGTGTAGGGCGACTCCAGAGGAAGTGCTTTGGTTCTGCTAATAACGTATTATTTAAGACACAAGATCTCTATGTTGATAAAAAATACTACATGATCATCAGCCACGCACGGCTGTCCGTTACACAACAATAGGTGTGGCATCGCATCATCAGGTCCAGCCAACTGAGAACAGTGGGCAGACTAACAGTAGACGTAAAAGTACGGTACACTTGGTGAGCTCATCACCTAACAACACTCTCCAATAACGTCTTGAGCACACACCAAGGGAATCGTGAGCAAAACAGAGGAAACCCAAATGACATAAAGGTTTCTTAAGAGCCTTTTTTCTAGATGTTACCTATGGATTAATCTTCCAACAATGGGTTCTACCTAACACAGAGGTGAGAGAGGAGAGGATCACGTTCAAAGTTTTGTCGTGTGGTTGGTTGCGGTACACAGGAACATGTTTGTATTCATCTTTATACTGCTGGGGTATAAATAATAATGACATGACATTGTAAATCATTTCAGTTCAGAAAGACATGGACTAAATAAGGACAGTTTACCCATTTTCTTTGAAATCCAAACACGAAACATCGACCAATTCTGCAGATGAAATAAACCAACTAGCTCCTCTCAATCCAAACCTGAGGGCATAAAGATGAACGTTTGGACATGACTTGATGAGCCTTCTCGACCACGAAAACCAGCTCAAATCTAATGGTCTTATGAATCAATAGTCAAGCATAGTTATGTTGTCTATGTAATATTTAAACACTTTCAGACTGGATATCACCGGAAGGTAACCAATCATATGCTGATTCTCGCTTCATGGTCTTCTTATATGTGATGTTACTGCAGGCCAGGACTTGACTAGGACCAGTCAACACAGACTGACCTGAAGTTGCTACCTGACCTGGACCACAGCACGACCGCAGTAGAGGGCCCGACGACCACACAGGATCGTCAGGCGTTGAGTCATAGCCGTTATAGACTTCCCTCAAACATGTCAGAACTCGTCTCAACAAGCACAGCCGTTATCTCTCACAGTGGGCCTGGTTTGTTGCTAGTCACTCATTATTGCAACCGAGACACCTAACAACACAGTGAACCTTTAACCTCTGCCCTCTGCTGTCAGCCAAGAACAGGTCAAGTCTTGGGACAGCACATCATAACGCCACGGAATGTCTAGGGGGAATAAAATGTGCTGAATTTCTGGAATGGAATCTGGAATGAGAGAAAGCAAAGGAAATAGAGTGATCTGTTCAGTTTCAGGGAGGAAATGCAGTCAGAGCCAATCTGTGTCATGGAATATGGGCATACATTCCAAATGACCTGAGTTTCGACTCCGTTTGTGATATATACCTGAAGGACAGACGCAATGGACACTTTCTTTATGTCCATGTCTTTTTCCCCCCCTTTCTGATGATTCTTTTCTGGTTTTGCGTTGCATGTTTCAAAGGACCTGGATTTCTCTGATACTCTACATAACAAAACACAGCAGACAATTTTCAATTGAAGCAAGCGTGGATTTTTTTCTTTCCATAAGCTATATAATGTGTAATATTGTGTTTGGGTATTTTGAGTTTAGGCCCTGAATGTTCCACATGCCAACTGATAGTGATTTCATGTTGCAAAAAGAAAGAATAGCAGTCAGAAACAAACTAATAAGTTGTTAAGAGTGAGATAAACAGGATAACAGCTAACATTTTTTCTGTTATATATATATATACACTGCTCAAAAAAATAAAGGGAACACTTAAACAACACAATGTAACTCCAAGTCAATCACACTTCTGTGAAATCAAACTGTCCACTTAGGAAGCAACACTGATTGACAATAAATTTCACATGCTGTTGTGCAAATGGAATAGACAACAGGTGGAAATCACTCTAGTGGTAGCATGAGACAGAGTCTACAACCCACACAAGTGGCTCAGATAGTGCAGCTCATCCAGGATGACACATCAATGCGAGCTGTGGCAAGAAGGTTTGCTGTGTCTGTCAGCGTAGTGTCCAGAGCATGGAGGCGCTACCAGGAGACAGGCCAGTACATCAGGAGACGTGGAGGAGGCCGTAGGAGGGCAACAACCCAGCAACAGGACCGCTACCTCCGCATTTGTGCATGGAGGAGCTGGGGGAGCACTGCCAGATCCCTGCAAAATGACCACCAGCAGGCCACAAATGTGTATGTGTCTGCTCAAACGGTCAGAAACAGACTCCATGAGGGTGGTAATGAGGGCCCGATGTCCACAGGTGGGGGTTGTGCTTACAGCCCAACACCGTGCAGGACGTTTGGCATTTGCCAGAGAACACCAAGATTGGCAAATTCGCCACTGGCACCCTGTGCTCTTCACAGATGAAAGCAGGTTCACACTGAGCACATGACAGATGTGACAGAGTCTGGAGACGCCGTGGAGAACGTTCTGCTGCCTGCAACATCCTCCAGCATGACCAGTTTGGCGGTGGGTCAGTCATGGTGTGGGGTGGCATTTCTTTGGGGGGCCGCACAGCCCTCCATGTGCTCGCCAGAGGTAGCCTGACTGCCATTAGGTACCGAGATGAGATCCTCAGACCCCTTGTGAGACCATATGCTGGTGCGGTTGGCCCTGGTTCCTCCTAATGCAAGACAATGCTAGACCTCATGTGGCTGGAGTGTGTCAGCAGTTCCTGAAAGAGGAAGGCATTGATGCTATGGACTGGCCCGCCCGTTCCCCAGACCTGAATCCAATTGAGCACATCTGGGACATCATGTCTCGCTCCATCCACCAACGCCACGTTGCACCACAGGAGTTGGCAGATGCTTTAGTCCAGGTCTGGGAAGAAATCCCTCAGGAGACCATCCGCCACCTCATCAGGAGCATGCCCAGGCTTTGTAGGGAGGTCATACAGGCATGTGGAGGCCACACACACTACTGAGCCTCATTTTGACTTGTTTTAAGGACATTACATCAAAGTTGGATCAGCCTGTAGTGTGGTTTTCCACATTAATTTTGAGTGTGACTCCAAATCTAGACCTCCATGGGTTGATAAATTGGATTTCCATTGATAATTCTTGTGATTTTGTTGTCAGTACATTCAACTACAGTGCCTTGCGAAAGTATTCGGCCCCCTTGAACTTTGCGACCTTTTGCCACATTTCAGGCTTCAAACATAAAGATATAAAACTGTATTTTTTTGTGAAGAATCAACAACAAGTGGGACACAATCATGAAGTGGAATGACATTTATTGGATATTTCAAACTTTTTTAACAAATCAAAAACTGAAAAATTGGGCGTGCAAAATTATTCAGCCCCCTTAAGTTAATACTTTGTAGCGCCACCTTTTGCTGCGATTACAGCTGTAAGTCGCTTGGGGTATGTCTCTATCAGTTTTGCACATCGAGAGACTGACATTTTTTCCCATTCCTCCTTGCAAAACAGCTCGAGCTCAGTGAGGTTGGATGGAGAGCATTTGTGAACAGCAGTTTTCAGTTCTTTCCACAGATTCTCGATTGGATTCAGGTCTGGACTTTGACTTGGCCATTCTAACACCTGGATATGTTTATTTTTGAACCATTCCATTGTAGATTTTGCTTTATGTTTTGGATCATTGTCTTGTTGGAAGACAAATCTCTGTCCCAGTCTCAGGTCTTTTGCAGACTCCATCAGGTTTTCTTCCAGAATGGTCCTGTATTTGGCTCCATCCATCTTCCCATCAATTTTAACCATCTTCCCTGTCCCTGCTGAAGAAAAGCATGATGATGGTGATGAGCTGTGTTGCTTTTACGCCAAACATAACATTTTGCATTGTTGCCAAAAAGTTCAATTTTGGTTTCATCTGACTAGAGCACCTTCTTCCACATGTTTGGTGTGTCTCCCAGCTGGCTTGTGGCAAACATTAAACAACACTTTTTATGGATATCTTTAAGAAATGGCTTTCTTCTTTCCACTCTTCCATAAAGGCCAGATTTGTGCAATATACGACTGATTGTTGTCCTATGGACAGAGTCTCCCACCTCAGCTGTAGATCTCTGCAGTTCATCCAGAGTGATCATGGGCCTCTTGGCTGCATCTCTGATCAGTCTTCTCCTTGTATGAGCTGAAAGTTTAGAGGGACGGCCAGGTCTTGGTAGATTTGCAGTGGTCTGATACTCCTTCCATTTCAATATTATCGCTTGCACAGTGCTCCTTGGGATGTTTAAAGCTTGGGAAATCTTTTTGTATCCAAATCCGGCTTTAAACTTCTTCACAACACTATCTCGGACCTGCCTGGTGTGTTCCTTGTTCTTCATGATGCTCTCTGCGCTTTTAACGGACCTCTGAGACTATCACAGTGCAGGTGCATTTATACGGAGACTTGATTACACACAGGTGGATTGTATTTATCATCATTAGTCATTTAGGTCAACATTGGATCATTCAGAGATCCTCACTGAACTTCTGGAGAGTTTGCTTCACTGAAAGTAAAGGGGCTGAATAATTTTGCACGCCCAATTTTTCTGTTTTTGATTTGTTCAAAAAGTTTGAAATATCCAATAAATGTCGTTCCACTTCATGATTGTGTCCCACTTATAAGAATATTTCATTCATTCAGATCTAGGATGTGTTATTTTAGTGTTCCCTTTATTTTTTTGAGCAGTGTATAAATATTCCTATTCATTGAACAAGTACATTCTAGTACAATAGGTGTGTGTGTGTGTTTAGTGCAGACAAATTGGAGGAGCTGTTTAATCTCACTTAATCCTACAGGGTTATCCTATTCTTTCTTTTTTTGACTCTCTTTGACTCTCGCTCTCGGTGTGCGTCCCTCGCTCGCTCGCTCGCTCTCGGTGTGCGTCCCTCGCTCGCTCGCTCGCTCGCTCTCGGTGTGCGTCCCTCGCTCGCTCGCTCTCGGTGTGCGTCGCTCGCTCGCTCGCTCTCGGTGTGCGTCGCTCGCTCGCTCGCTCTCGGTGTGCGTCGCTCGCTCGCTCGCTCTCGGTGTGCGTCGCTCGCTCGCTCGCTCTCGGTGTGCGTCGCTCGCTCGCTCGCTCTCGGTGTGCGTCGCTCGCTCGCTCGCTCGCTCGCTCGCTCTCGGTGTGCGTCGCTCGCTCGCTCGCTCGCTCTCGGTGTGCGTCGCTCGCTCGCTCGCTCGCTCTCGGTGTGCGTCGCTCGCTCGCTCGCTCTCGGTGTGCGTCGCTCGCTCGCTCGCTCGCTCTCGGTGTGCGTCGCTCGCTCGCTCGCTCTCGGTGTGCGTCGCTCGCTCGCTCGCTCTCGGTGTGCGTCGCTCGCTCGCTCGCTCTCGGTGTGCGTCGCTCGCTCGCTCGCTCGCTCTCGGTGTGCGTCGCTCGCTCGCTCGCTCGCTCTCGGTGTGCGTCGCTCGCTCGCTCGCTCTCGGTGTGCGTCGCTCGCTCGCTCGCTCGCTCTCGGTGTGCGTCCCTCGCTCGCTCGCTCGCTCGCTCTCGGTGTGCGTCCCTCGCTCGCTCGCTCGCTCGCTCTCGGTGTGCGTCCCTCGCTCGCTCGCTCGCTCTCGGTGTGCGTCCCTCGCTCGCTCGCTCGGTGTGCGTCCCTCGCTCGCTCGCTCGCTCGCTCGCTCTCGGTGTGCGTCCCTCGCTCGCTCGCTCGGTGTGCGTCCCTCGCTCGCTCGCTCGGTGTGCGTCGCTCGCTCGCTCGCTCTCGGTGTGCGTCCCTCGCTCGCTCGCTCGCTCTCGGTGTGCGTCCCTCGCTCGCTCGCTCGGTGTGCGTCCCTCGCTCGCTCGCTCGGTGTGCGTCGCTCGCTCGCTCGCTCGCTCGCTCGCTCTCGGTGTGCGTCCCTCGCTCGCTCGCTCGGTGTGCGTCGCTCGCTCGCTCGCTCGCTCGCTCTCGGTGTGCGTCCCTCGCTCGCTCGCTCGCTCTCGGTGTGCGTCCCTCGCTCGCTCGCTCGCTCGCTCTCGGTGTGCGTCCCTCGCTCGCTCGCTCGGTGTGCGTCCCTCGCTCGCTCGCTCGCTCGGTGTGCGTCCCTCGCTCGCTCGCTCGCTCGGTGTGCGTCCCTCGCTCGCTCGCTCGCTCGGTGTGCGTCCCTCGCTCGCTCGCTCGCTCGGTGTGCGTCCCTCGCTCGCTCGCTCGGTGTGCGTCCGCTCGCTCGCTCGCTCGGTGTGCGTCGCTCGCTCGCTCGCTCGGTGTGCGTCGCTCGCTCGCTCGCTCGGTGTGCGTCCCTCGCTCGCTCGCTCGGTGTGCGTCCCTCGCTCGCTCGCTCGGTGTGCGTCCCTCGCTCGCTCGCTCGGTGTGCGTCCCTCGCTCGCTCGCTCGGTGTGCGTCCCTCGCTCGCTCGCTCGGTGTGCGTCCCTCGCTCGCTCGCTCGGTGTGCGTCCCTCGCTCGCTCGCTCGGTGTGCGTCCCTCGCTCGCTCGCTCGCTCGGTGTGCGTCCCTCGCTCGCTCGCTCGGTGTGCGTCCTCGCTCGCTCGGTGGCCGTCCCTCCTCGCTCGCTCGGTGTGCGTCCCTCGCTCGCTCGGTGTGCGTCCCTCGCTCGCTCGGTGTGCGTCCCTCGCTCGCTCGGTGTGCGTCCCTCGCTCGCTCGGTGTGCGTCCCTCGCTCGCTCGGTGTGCGTCCCTCGCTCGCTCGCTCGGTGTGCGTCCCTCGCTCGCTCGCTCTCGGTGTGCGTCGCTCGCTCGCTCGCTCGCTCGCTCGCTCTCGGTGTGCGTCCCTCGCTCGCTCTCGGTGTGCGTCCCTCGCTCGCTCGCTCGCTCGCTCTCGGTGTGCGTCCCTCGCTCGCTCTCGGTGTGCGTCCCTCGCTCTCGGTGTGCGTCCCTCGCTCGCTCGCTCGCTCTCGGTGTGCGTCCCTCGCACGCTCGCTCGCTCTCGGTGTGCGTCGCTCGCTCGCTCGCTCGCTCGCTCGCTCGCTCTCGGTGTGCGTCCCTCGCTCGCTCGCTCGCTCGCTCGCTCTCGGTGTGCGTCCCTCGCTCGCTCGCTCGCTCGCTCTCGGTGTGCGTCCCTCGCTCGCTCGCGGTGTGCGTCCCTCGCTCGCTCGCGGTGTGCGTCCCTCGCTCGCTCGCTCGCGGTGTGCGTCGCTCGCTCTCGGTGTGCGTCCCTCGCTCGCTCGCTCTCGGTGTGCGTCACTCGCTCACTCTCGGTGTGCGTCACTCGCTCGCTCTCGGTGTGCGTCCCTCGCTCGCTCTCGGTGTGCGTCCCTCGCTCGCTCGCTCTCGGTGTGCGTCCCTCGCTCGCTCGCTCTCGGTGTGCGTCCCTCGCTCGCTCGCTCTCGGTGTGCGTCCCTCGCTCGCTCGCTCTCGGTGTGCGTCCCTCGCTCGCTCGCTCTCGGTGTGCGTCCCTCGCTCGCTCGCTCTCGGTGTGCGTCCCTCGCTCGCTCGCTCTCGGTGTGCGTCCCTCGCTCGCTCGCTCTCGGTGTGCGTCCCTCGCTCGCTCGCTCTCGGTGTGCGTCCCTCGCTCGCTCGCTCTCGGTGTGCGTCCCTCGCTCGCTCTCGGTGTGCGTCCCTCGCTCGCTCGCTCGCTCGCTCGCTCTCGTGTGCGTCCCTCGCTCGCTCGCTCTCGGTGTGCGCCCCTCGCTCGCTCGCTCTCGGTGTGCGCCCCTCGCTCGCTCGCTCTCGGTGTGCGTCACTCATTCTCTCTCGGTGTGCGTCACTCACTCTCTCTCGGTGTGCGTCACTCACTCACTCTCGGTGTGCGTCACTCACTCACTCTCGGTGTGCGTCACTCACTCACTCTCGGTGTGCGTCACTCACTCACTCTCGGTGTGCGTCACTCACTCACTCTCGGTGTGCGTCACTCAGTCAGCAGTTATGCCCACCTTTCAACATTGGATAACGTGTTTAATCTCACTTAATCCTACAGGGTTATCCTATTCTTTCTTTTTTTGACTCTCTTTGACTCTCACTCTCGGTGTGCGTCGCTCGCTCGCTCTCGGTGTGCGTCCCTCGCTCGCTCGCTCTCGGTGTGCGTCCCTCGCTCGCTCGCTCGCTCTCGGTGTGCGTCACTCGCTCGCTCTCGGTGTGCGTCACTCACTCACTCTCGGTGTGCGTCACTCACTCACTCTCGGTGTGCGTCACTCACTCACTCTCGGTGTGCGTCACTCACTCACTCTCGGTGTGCGTCACTCACTCACTCTCGGTGTGCGTCACTCACTCACTCTCGGTGTGCGTCACTCACTCACTCTCGGTGTGCGTCACTCACTCACTCTCGGTGTGCGTCACTCACTCACTCTCGGTGTGCGTCACTCACTCACTCTCGGTGTGCGTCACTCACTCACTCTCGGTGTGCGTCACTCACTCACTCTCGGTGTGCGTCACTCAGTCAGCAGTTATGCCCACCTTTCAACATTGGATAACGTGTTTAATCTCACTTAATCCTACAGGGTTATCCTATTCTTTCTTTTTTTGACTCTCTTTGACTCTCACTCTCGGTGTGCGTCGCTCGCTCGCTCGCTCTCGGTGTGCGTCCCTCGCTCGCTCGCTCGCTCTCGGTGTGCGTCACTCACTCACTCTCGGTGTGCGTCACTCACTCACTCTCGGTGTGCGTCACTCACTCACTCTCGGTGTGCGTCACTCACTCACTCTCGGTGTGCGTCACTCACTCACTCTCGGTGTGCGTCACTCACTCACTCTCGGTGTGCGTCACTCACTCACTCTCGGTGTGCGTCACTCACTCACTCTCGGTGTGCGTCACTCACTCACTCTCGGTGTGCGTCACTCACTCACTCTCGGTGTGCGTCACTCAGTCAGCAGTTATGCCCACCTTTCAACATTGGATAACGTGGTTGAAATGTGAGGTGCTGAAGCTCATTGGCTAGAACTCTAATCGCTATGGGGCTGGCCCAAGTGGGGGGAAATAAGATGTCGCTGCAAAGCTTCAAGAAAAGAGTCGCTTTCAAACTAGGGATTTCAAGGCTAATTGAGTTTAGACAGTAATTCTGATTATAGACTATGAATATGTATGAACCACACATTGACACAACCAGTTAAAAAAATGACTTTCTTAGTCTCCAAAGTACAGGAGCATGTCTTTAATCTTAAACACACTACTGGTTTAAAATACATGCCCCCCCCATCCAAAGTGTCTCATCTTCATCCCATCCACCCAATGACATCATCCAGCATCTCTACTTTTTACATGCTGTTAAAGATCATCATGGCTATCCCTGACAGGAACAGTGCCTTAGGAATACGCTAGGAACATGTGGTAGACTTGTCTTTGTTTTCTCCGTTTGTTGTTGTTGTTGCCTGGGACATGTTGCTAATGCTACGCCATGCAGAGTGTTTAGAGTTCAGCAGAGACTGAGAGAAGAGGAGGTCCTTTAGCAAAAGAGACAGGACTTCAGTGATGCTGATGATACTGGGGGCGTAATAATCATATTATTCAGAAGAAGAAGAACCAGAACCACGTGTCAGAGGCCAGCTCTGCCCATGTCTAGCTGATGGCCAGGCAGTCTGTCTGGGGGTCAGTCTCTTGAGGCGAGGTGGGCGTTGGAGTGGCAGCCTCCTCGGGGGTGGGAGCGTCGTCTGTGCTGGTGGAGGTGTGGACCTGAGTGGGGAGGACGCGGCAGAATGCTGATATCATTGAGCTGGGGCCGGCCTCGGGGTCGTCGTCGGGGTGAGAGGTCACAGAGAGGTGCAGGGCGCCGGGGGTCAGTCTGACAGGGCAGAAGGCGGAGCCGGTGGAGATGAAGTTGACCTTGTTCTTGTCGGGGCAGGAGAAGAGCGGGACGGACGCTGACTGCCTGGAGCTGGACAGACAAAAGAGACGGCGTATAAACTCCTTTCATGACATGTATATATATCACTGACCTTCAGTATCAACCACTTTGGTGTGATAAAAGAGATCCTAAAAGATCCCTGGTCTCTTGTGGTGCTTACCTCATTTCCTCAAACACCTTGATCTTCTCACAGCCCTCTGGGGGTTCTCTCTTGAACATATAGCTGTTGTTGGGTTTAGGAGACGAGGCAAACTTTGGCAGGGGAGAGCTACTGCCACTGTCTGTAGACCGAGACAATGGTCAGAAAAGGACAGAAAAGACGATTACTCTACAGTCCCCGGACAAGACACACAGTCCACGTTGGGAGTTCAGAGCCTTGCACAACGGTAGGATGTCCAATGGAGGCCTTGCCCCAGGTCTGAGAGAGCACCCTGACAGTCCTACCTTTATCCCTGTCGTAGAGCAGATCGTCGGTGGAGTAAGGGCTGCCCCCGTGTGAGCCGGACCCCGGGGGGCAGGCAGGAGAGGGACAGGGGGACAGGCTGGAACTACTGCTGGAGCGGCCGGGGGCAGAGGGGTTCTGTGTGTCCACGCTACGGGTACTGCTGCTGCGCTGCTGGGGGGGGAAGGGGGCTCGCCGCCCGTCTGGTACCTCCAACACCTGGGGGAGGGCGAGGAGTGAGGGAAAAAAAATAAAGAGTTGTCTCGTCATTGAGTACTGCAAGTAATAGGATTTCCAGTGACACAGCAGGCGCATGAGTGGTTGTGTGCACGTCTTCTCAGCTCCTTCCAGACACACGAGTTTCAAGTTCCAAGTTGTAATGTCACATGCACAAGTACAGTGAAATGCCTTTCTTGCAAACTCTAAATGTAGAGAAAATGGTACGGCACAGTTTCAAGAAAACAGTCACTTTCAAAGTAGGGCTTTTGTGGCTAACTGAGTAAAGATAGTCATTCTGCTTATAGACGATATATGAACTACACATTGACACATGCAGCCCATGACTGATGTCATGCTTGACTGCGAGTGGCCACCGCTAGTATTGTGTGAGAGTGCATATTGTAAATATGTGATTGGATGCATCTAACAGTCCATCCCCTCACCTTGAGCTCCTCCTTCTCTCCGTTGTTGTCTCTGATGAAGACCTTCTCCAGCTCGTGGTTGATTCCCTCCATGCTGCTGGGTACTCTGGTGATGGAGGACTTGGGCACCGTCATGTTGGACATCGGGGACGACTTAGACATGCAGGACCACTGCAGGGACCAGGGACACAAATCGCAGACATTCAAAAACAAAACCTCAATATTACACATATAAGCAGAATTCTGGTGATTAAGCTTCCCTGGCGTGTTAGGTTTGCACTTTTGGGTCGATTGCCTTGATTCCATTCCGTTCAGCAAGCTAAATCATGCATTCCCCTAAAAGCATGACACAAATAAATAAATATAAACCCAAGTCTGGATGGCAGTATTGTGCCTTACCTGTGCTTGGTCGGATGTGGTGTTGATGATAGGTCCCTGTAAAGGAGATGAGCCGTCTTTGTCTCTTTGACACAGAGACGGACGACCTCCCTGCTGCTGCTTACTACTGCCACGCAGCTGCTGCCGGAGCTTGGCTATCTGCTGAGGAGAACAGAGGAGGAGGAGGAAAGGAAGTGGAAAGAGGGAGAGGAAAAGAGGGGGAGAGTAAGACAGAGACAAAGGAAAGAGAAAATAAACATGGGGAAAGGGAGAGAAAGGAACAGTAACATGTTAACAGATGAACCTCTGTCTCATGTAATGTAGCCAATTTAATCTTATCACGTTTTGACATAACCCCATATTTCCACCAGGGGTCACCATAGCTCAGGCCAGGCAGCTTCAGTAATGAATGCATCAGATTACATATATAGCTGGAGCTGTGCAGTCCCTAGGTACATCTAAAAGGAGACATTCCTTTCAGACTATCTTGCAGGCTAGTCATTGATCTAATCGCTAAAGGAAGAATCCATAATTTTTTTTTTTTAAACACACATAAAAAGGGCCATTTACAATCTAATGTCTTTCATTTGCATGGTGCTGTTCAAACCTTTGAAAGACCCACAGACTGTGCTAAACTGTGCATCTAACAGAAAAGATGACTGTGTATTGGCTCTAAAGGGCTAGAACTCCAGTCCTGTGTGGCTCTATATCTTTGACCCACATCTATAGTTCTTCATAATTCTGCATTCATATTAGACCACAGAGGGAAGTTTCAATTGCTAAAAGAGTATTTTAAACTCTCAGACAAGTGGGGGCCTTTTGTGTGTCAGATAGAAGCACAGTACAGTTAATGGCAAATCAGATGAATAGTTGCTTATATATCGTAACCACAGGTGTAAATAATGGCTACTTCTCAGAAAGTGTTAAACTGTCATGAGGAGTAAACAAGGTACAGCCTCAGAGGATCTACATCATTTCTCAAACCACTTTGGATTACAAACCGAACTATGAGAAGCGTACCATATTACATATTGGATGACTAAATAATTAAAATGTTACATTACAGTGTAGTTTACAAATAAAATGGTCTGACGGGTAAGTGGACATACTCGGTATTCATATCCCAAAATAAATACATGCTCAATACAATATTTTAATAGAAAGTTAGCAAAAATAGGTAAGATCTTGTTACCATGGAAAGGTAAAAACCCTGATGAATTCTTTAATCACATCCAAGCTGACCTATTGACTGATGGCGTGCAAACACCGGACAACTTGTTAAAACAATGTTATTAGATGGCGTGCAAACACCGGACAACTTGTTAAAACAATGTTATTAGATGGCGTGCAAACACCGGACAACTTGTTAAAACAATGTTATTAGATGGCGTGCAAACACCGGACAACTTGTTAAAACAATGTTATTAGATGGCGTGCAAACACCGGACAACTTGTTAAAACAATGTTATTAGATGGCGTGCAAACACCGGACAACTTGTTAAAACAATGTTATTAGATGGCGTGCAAACACCGGACAACTTGTTAAAACAATGTTATTAGATGGCGTGCAAACACCGGACAACTTGTTAAAACAATGTTATTAGATGGCGTGCAAACACCGGACAACTTGTTAAAACAATGTTATTAGATGGCGTGCAAACACCGGACAACTTGTTAAAACAATGTTATTAGATGGCGTGCAAACACCGGACAACTTGTTAAAACAATGTTATTAGATGGCGTGCAAACACCGGACAACTTGTTAAAACAATGTTATTAGATGGCGTGCAAACACCGGACAACTTGTTAAAACAATGTTATTAGATGGCGTGCAAACACCGGACAACTTGTTAAAACAATGTTATTAGATGGCGTGCAAACACCGGACAACTTGTTAAAACAATGTTATTAGCAAAACAATGTTCCACTTTATTTGGAACGGCAATTCAGACTAAATTAAAAACAGGCATATTTATATCATTCATATGAATTCGGGGGGCTACAGTTATTGAATATTAAAGAATTGAACCTCTCACTAAAGGCTTCAGTCATACAAAAGTTAAACCTAAATCCAAACGGGTTCTCCAGCAGATTAGTAAGAATGGCTCACCCTCATTTTCCATTTCTTCAAAACGCAACCCCTCACTTTTGGTTATTTGAAAATGAAATCTCTAAAATATCACTATTTTTAAAACAAGCCATAGAAAGCTGGTTGCAATTTCAGTTTAATCCACTAGAAAAGTATTACTGCAAATATACTAATTGATTAAAAAAAATAATATATATATATATATATATATAGTCTTTGTTAATTATATCATACATAGGACTGGGTGAGTTGTGACCAATGCATCTACCAACAATATATGGAATGTCTGCTCTATCCACAATTATAACCAGCTGATTGCAGCATTACTGCAAAAATGAAGGCTTGTGTCAGTCGGCCCTGCATTAAAGACCAAAATTGAACCAATATATATAAATAGGAACGTATACCAGTTCCATTTAAGGACCAAGAAGTTTACAGTACAGGTTGCTAAATAGTTGGGAAGAGATTTCTGATGTGCAGATTCCATGGCACAGGGTTTATGAACTGACACACAAAACAACACTGGATTCAAAACTGAGTTTTTCCATTTTCATTATACTAAATTCTTGCAATCAATAGAATGTTATGTATATGGGGGTTACAACTATCCCAACTCTGCAGATTTGGCTGTGAAGAAACAAATCATTATTTCACTTGTTTTGGTTCTGCCCATATGTAGCCTGTTTCAGGTCACAGGTTAAGGAATGGCTGAACAATCACACTGCTGGGTGCTTTTAGTAAAGGAGTTCATCTATTATTTACAATCTGTGGAAACTCTGAGAACAGCTTTTCAGAACTTTGGTTGAAACATCATACAGTATCACAGTTGAAAAATATTTGGCAAGTAGAAGAAGTCAAGGCGGGATGTTATTTAGAGATCAATGGGAGGGGTTGAGGGTAGCTGAAGGGTGAGATATATATAAATAAGAGATGTAAAATGAGAGATGTAAAATGTACTGTGTCCGTAAGATGTATATAGTATGAATAAGCTGGAAGTAGAAGCCTAAGTATTGTTGTCCATTAGTTTACTCCAATTAGGTGAGGGTTAGCAGAAAGTAATGAAAGAAAATATATTTTTTCATTATGTGGGACTGGAAATTATGCAGAAATCACATTGATAGCCTTGTAGCTATAAATTGCTTGCCACATACATGGTAGCTATTTTATGCATATAGCATCTCACGACAACCAGACAAGACAAGCCCAGACATGTTATTTTCCCTGTGCCTTTACACACAAGTCATTGGAGGTTCAGTCATTGCAGTAATTTTACTATAGCAACACAGGTCCCCTCTTACACCAGAAACACATGCCATTTTCACAATGCATTTACACAACCCGTCCTTCAACTTGTCCTCTTCCACCAAGTCATTTTACTATAGCAACACAACACAAACACCCAGCCTAACAGGTCCTTATCAAAGGAGGCTCTGTCTGAATGGAAAGGCTGATATGTGATCCACTTTCTTCAGCCATAGTGGGCCTGGTGCACTCAATAGTTAGTCAGCTTTCCAAATAACTCAAGAATCAATAGGCGATAATAGGCACATCACAAATTTCTCTTATGATGCTGGGCCCAAAATAAAGATAGTATATGTAGGCTTTTCTTTCATTACTATAAACAGTGTTGCTCAACTGCTTTATTCCAGCACCAACATCGCTCCTGAATACACCAACTCAAACACACATACTGACAACTCACTCAAGCTCTTATGTGCGACTTGTTTCAGGAAACTAGCCATATGTCGCGTGCCAGTACTTCACAGGAGAGGCATTTTAATGCATTTATCAAAATGCATTTTTGGGAGAAATGCCTTATGGAATATGTGAACTTTCATGTGCCTTAAAATGTGTATGTCATCTGTAAATGCAATAAAAATGGTTAATTTACAAGCTTAGTTGGTTAAGCCACAGAAAAAGACAGAAAATAGCCCACTAGCCATGATTGACTGAGATAATGGATGGACTGGGCATGCCTAGAGATGAGGTGGAATAGGTCTGTCATGTAGCATGCTTCTATCCATAACATGAGCTGGTCAGTATGTCTAGGTAATCCTTTCTAACACTGCTTTTTAAAAAAGATATCACAAAGAACTGCAAAAGTGTTGCTCTCCACTTTCTGGAGGACCGAGTTTTGAAATCAGTGGAATGCCCGGTGGAAGCAGAGTGTGATAGCTAAAAAGATGTAGAAAATTCTGCCGTTTGATTGCAAATATGCAGAGGGAGTTGAAAACAGAATGCTGTTGTATAAAATCACCCGTCACCGAATTACATCTTCAACCATGTCATCCGTGACAGAGAGGGAGAGGTGTCAAATTAAACTTAGAAATTAAAGCGTACTTTTAGCTAGCTAGCTAATGTTAGCTGGCTGGCTTGATCACTAACGTTACATGTATGACCTGTGTAGTAATATTATTCGTATCTCAGAGTCATTTGCATTGCTAGTTATAGCCTAATGTTAGCTAGCTAGCTAACATTGAACCTAGTTGGTTAGCTATTTGCAGGGTAGTAATGTTATGAGTTGGGATTATGGTGCATTGTTTAGCTAGCTAGCTGTCTAAAAAGACCACTATGCAAGTAACCATTTCACTGTACCGTTTAAACCTTCTGTATGCTGTGCATGTGACAAATACACTTAGATTTTATTTGATAAAGTGTGTGTTTAGAACTGCAGCAAAGTCAAGTTAGGATATAAAGTTAGGCCAACGAGATAGTGTGACAAGTCCTGAAATCCTCTGGTAGAATGCCCTGCTTTTATTTCATCACACTCACCACCGTAAGCTTTTTTCTATAATTAGCTTTCCATTAACTTGTAAATAATGATCTTGTTGTGGTAGCTAGCTAGCTAACCTGCTAGAAACAAACCAAAACACTGTTTAGCAAGTTGATACCTGGTTTGCAAAATTAACATATACTAAATTTATTTTTAAACAGGTGGGTTTATTGGCATTAAAATACACCAGTTATGCTATTTTGGACCACTAGGCTGCTGATGTCATGCTATCTTTAGTTTGAGTTTTTTCATAACGACAACAAGTTTGATGTCGGACGACAATAGAATGTTCATGTGTCACTGCGACAACTGTCTACAGATAAACACAATATAAACCAGCCTTTAGTCTTGAAATCTTTGGTTGTTTAGTACACTACCGTACTCGCTCTGTATAGCACATGTGAATCCTTAAAGAGATGGGTGAGGAGAAGGCTTAAGAGGGTGTGAATGATGCTGAATGGGTGTAGACAAAAAAGAGCTCTCCAGAAGGTGTACCAAAATATTCAAGGACCATTTTCTCAGAATTGAGCAACAAGTTTATCAACTTTAAAAGCAGAATTACTTTCCCATTGTTCCTCAACTGCAGTGTATGATATGCCATTTTCTAGCTGAGTCTCTACTTTTATACAATGTAAAAAACACATTTTCATTTTGCTACATAAGACCGAATCGAGCCAGTCAGTCACATGGTTATTCTTGAACCTCTCTGGGATATGTGGGACGCTAGCGTCCAAAAGCCAGGGAAAATGCAGAGCGCCAAATTCAAATAAATTACTATAAAAATCTAACTTTCATTAAATCACACATGCAATATAGCAAATTAAAGCTACACTTGTTGTGAATCCAGCCAATATGTCAGATTTCAAAAAGGCTTTTCGGCAAAAGCAAACAATGCTATTATCGGAGGATAGCACCTCCGTAAACAAAGAGAGAAAAGCATATTTCAACTCTGCAGGCGCGACACAAAATGCAGGAATAAAAATATAATTCATGCCTTACCTTTGACAAGCTTCTTTTGTTGGCACTCCAATATGTCCCATAAACATCACAAATGATCCTTTTGTTCGATTAATTCCGTCGATATATATCCAAAATGTTCATTTATTTGGCGCGTTTGATCCAGAAAAACACTAGTTCCAACTTGCACAACGTGACTACAAAATATCTCAAAAGTTACCTGTAAACTTTGCCAAAACATTTCTAACTACTTTTGTAATACAACTTTAGGTGTTATTTAACGTAAAAATATGAAAATATTTTTTACGTTAAATAACACCTAAAGTTGTATTACAAAAGTAGCTTGAAATGTTTTGGCAAAGTTAACAGGTAACTTTTGAGATATATTGTAGTCTCTGTGTTCAATACAGTAAGAAAACAACCTGACGCTACCTTTCTGGTCACGTGCCTCTATCTAACAGTGCACTACAAGTGACCCTCGTTCTGAACAGGGCTACTTCTTCATTACACAAAGGAAAAACCTCAACCAATTTCTAAAGACTGGTGACATCCAGTGGAAGCGGTATGAACTGCAAGAAGGTCCCTTAGAAATCTGGATTCCCAATGAAAAACCATTGAAAAGAAAGTGACCTCAAAAAATAGAAAATCTGAATGGTTTGTCATCGGGGTTAAATAAGCATGCCCCATAAATGTATTTTAGAACTAAGCACAGATATAGCCCTTAGATCACTCCAGACCTGACTGCCCTTGACCAGCACAAAAACATCCTGTGGCACACTGCATTAGCATCAAATAGCCCCGGCGATATGCAACTTTTCCGGGAAGTTAGGAACAAATATACACAGGCAGTTAAGAAAGCAAAGGACAGCTTTTTCAAACACAAATTTGCATCCTGTAGCAAACTCCAAAAGGTTCTGGGACACTGTAAAGTCCATGGAGAAAAAGAGCACCTCCCAGCTGCCCACTGCACTGATGCTAGTAAACACTGTCACCACCGATAAATCTACGATAATCGAGATTTTCAATAAGTATTTTTCTACAGCTGGCCATGCTTTTCACCTGGCTACCCCTACCCCAGTTAACAGCTCTGCACCCCCCCACAGCAACTTGCCCAAGCCTCCCCATTTCTCCTTCACCCAAATCCAGATAGCTGATGTTCTGAAAGAGTTGCAAAATCTGGACCCCTACAAATCAGCTGGGCTAGACAATCTGGACCCTCTTTATCTAAAATTATCCACCGCAATTGTTGGAACCCCTATTACTAGCCCGTTCAATCCCTCTATCATATCGTTAAAGATCGGAATGCTGCCGCGGTCATCCCCCTCTTCAAAGGGGGAGACACTCTAGACCCAAACTTTACAGACCAATATCTATCTGCCTTTCTAAAGTCTTCAAAGGCCAAGTTAACAAACAGATCACCGACTATTTCGAATCCCACCGTACCTTCTCCGCTATGCATCTGGTTTCCGAGCTGGTCATGAGTGCACCTCAGCCACGCTCAAGCGCCTAAGCGATATCATAACCGCCATTGATAAAAGACAGTACTGTGTAGCCTTCTACATCGACCTGGCCAAGGATTTCAACTGTCAAATCACCACATTCATACCGGCAGACTCAAAAGCCTTGGTTTTTCAAATGGCTGCCTCGCCTGGTTCACCAACTACTTCTCAGATAGAGTTCAGTGTGTCAAATCGGGGGGCCTGTTGTCTGGACCTCTGGCAGTCTCTGGGGGTGCCACAGGGTTCAATTCTCGTGCCGACTCTTCTCTGTATACATCAATGATGTCGCTCTTGCTGCTGCTGATTCTCTGATCCACCTCCACGCAGACGACACCATTCTGTATACATCTGGCCCTTCTTTGGACACTGTGTTAACAAACCTCCAGACGAGCTTCAATGCCATACAACACACTTCCGTGGCCTCCAACTGCTCTTAAATGCAAGTAAAACTAAATGCATGCTCTTCAACCGATTGCTGCCCGCACCCTCCTTGCCCGCCCGTCTAGCATCACTACTCTGGACGGTTCTGACTTAGAATATGTGGACAACTACAAATACCTAGGTGTCTGGCTAGACTGTAAACTCTCCTTCCAGACTCACATTAAGCATCTCCAATACAAAATGAAATCTAGAACCGGTTTCCTATTTCGCAAACAAAGCATCCTTCACTCATGCTGCCAAACATACCCTCGTAAAACTGACTATCCTACCGATCCTTGACTTCGGCGTTGTCATTTACAAAATAGCCTCCAACACTCTACTCAGCAAATTGTATGTAGTCTATCACAGTGCCATCCGTTTTGTCACCAAAGCCGCTTCTACACCTGCATTGCTTGCTGTTTGGGGTTTTAGGCTGGGTTTCTGTACAGCACTTTGAGATATCAGCTGATGTACGAAGGGCTATATAAATACATTTGATTTGATGATTTGATATACTACCCACAACTGCGACCTGTATGCTCTCGTTGGCTGACCCTCGCTCCATATTCGTCGACAAACCCAGGTCATCTATAAGTCTTTGCTAGGTAAAGCTCCGCATTATCTCAGCTCACTGGTCACCATAGCAGCACCCACCCGTAGCATGCGCTCCAGCAGGTATATTTCACTGATCATCCCCGAAGCCAACTCCTACTTTGGCCGTCTTCCCTTCCAGTTCTCTGCTGCCAATGACTGGAACAAATTGCAAAAATCACTGAAGCTGGAGACTTATATCTCCCTCACTAACTTCAAGCATCAGCTGTCAGAGCAGCTTACCGGTCATTGCACCTGTACATAGCCCAACTGTAAATACCCAACGACCCACCCAACGACCTCATCCCCATATTATTATTTAGTTGCACCTTTGCACCCTAGTATCTCTACTTGCACATTCATCTTCTGCACATCCATCACTCCAGTGTTAAATTGCTAAATTGTCATTATTTCGCCACTATGGCCCATTTACTGCCTTACCTCCCGAATCTTACTACATTTACACACACTGTATATAGACTTTCTATTTTGTTATTGACTGTACGTTTGTTTATCCATGTGTAACTCTGTGTTGTTTGTGTCGCATTGCTTTGCTTTATCTTGGCCCGGTTGTAGTTGTAAATGATAACTTGTTCTCAACTGGCCTACCTGGTTAAATAAAGGTGAAATTAACTAAAATGAACTCCTCCTCTCACTAACTTTCCAGCGATTCACTTAAAAATACATTCTGCTAGTACACAGAAGCTAAAAAAATATAATTTTGTGTGTGTGTGTGTGAGAGAGAGAGTTTTAAGACATTCAGCTAGGCTGGACAGAACTTCACACAGGGATGAAAATAGAGCAAGTACAACCTATATAATGCTGAGGAAATAAGAACACAAGAGTTAAGTGAGGAAGTGTTGGTAAATAATGAGGTCTATAAGATTACGGTTGCTTAACAACCCTGGTATCTCTTGAGGTTATATAGGCCTACGAACAATCATGGTGTAACTGAAGGGGACCTCAACCCCTCTGCACGACAGCTCCATGCTCCATTACCATTAATAAGGAACATGCCTGAGCACTAGTATTTTAACTGTTCTCCTTGCTGCTAAACTAGGGAGGGAGAGGAAGAGCGCAAGAGAGAGCCCGCTATAGGCAGACCTGGCTCTCAGGAGAGAAACGGCTGTGCATACTGCCCACAAAATTAGGTGGAAACTAAGCCGCACTTCCTAACCTCCTGCCAAATGTACGACCATACTAGAGACACATATTTCCCTCAAATTGCACAGACCCACAAAGAATTCAAAAACAAATCCAATTTTGATAAACTTCCATATCTATTGAGTGAAATCCCACAGTGTGCCATCACAGCAGCAAGATTTGTGACCTGCTGCCACAAGAAAAGGGCAACTAGTGAAGAACACACACCATTGTAAATACAACCCATATTTCAGTTTATTTATTTTCCCTTTTGTACTTTAACTATTTGTACATCACTATAATACTGTACATAGCCATATGACATTTGAAATGTCTCTTCCTTTGAAACTTTTGTGAGTGTAATGTTTACTCATCAATTTGTATTTCACTTTTGTTTATCTATTTCACTTGCTTTGGCAATGTAAACATATGTTTCCCATGCCAATAAAACCCTTTGAATTGTAGAGAGAGAGAGAGAGGCAGAAAGAATGAAAGGAAGGGGCTGAAAGAGAGAGAACGAGGAATCTGAGGTCTGCCTGGCTATCTTTTCTGTCAATAAATTGCCTGTTAGTTTATGGCTGGGCTGGCGGTTGGTTGCTGTGAGGGGAAGTTTCTGGTTAGTTGCGAGGGAGATAGATAGTGTTATCTGCCTCCTCCCTGCCTGTGGCCGTATAGTACCAGGGTGGAGCGGAGAGGGGATGATAAGACAACGACCGCCCGCCCCGGCACTACGTCTCTGACACCCAGCATTAGAACAGAGAAGCCCTGAGCATGCGGACGTCATACAGGAAGTTATATCTAGAAGGTGGCGAGCGGGAGGGGGCATATCACGGCAGATGGTAGGCAGTTCCCCATTGACATTCTAGTCGTCATGTCAACTTCAAGTCATCTCAACCTGGCAGAATCTACGTCCGGGTTAAAGGAGGATGACAGATTTCATCAGTTTTACACAGAGGCCTACTGTACAGTATGCTGTCACTGTTGATCTGATAACACCTCGGTCCAATCGTCATTAGGAAAGTGCTGCAAGTTGTGTTTTCTTACGAAAGGTTAGGGTTTCTAATGACGTGTTTTAGTGGTGTGTGTGTGTGTGTCGTGCATGCATACACAAGCGTGAGTGAGTGTGTACCTCTTTGAGCTGGTCTGCGCTGCCCCAAGAAGCAGAGCGCTGGTGTGTGCCCCTCCTCTCTCCTGCTTCTTCACTCCAACATCCAGGTGTCTGAATTCAACAAGGAAACAACCAATAATATCATTATCTAATTGCCAACCTCATATTCTCATCAGCTATGTCAATCATCGTGAAACTCGTGGTAGGGAATACAAGTCCGCAGCCTGGGAGAGGGTCCTTTGACCCCCAGCCTAAGCAGTGCACTACTTTGCCATTTCAGATTTGCCGTTGCGACACAAAACCTCAGACAGTTATGTGAACTTGATCTCTCTACCATGCAGCAGTGGCAGGTTTGACATGGATGCTTTGCTGTGCATACATCATGTATAATGAGATCTAAAATGGACCTTCAACTAGCCGTGAGTGCTCTGCTGTGTGTCAGAGCACAACAGAAAAAGGAGAGGCCTCTAAATGCTGCAGGCTCAGCTAAAGCTACTGTGATGAATAAGTGATGTCAAATGGAGAGAGAGAGATAAAGTAGCCCTCGCTTCTCCCCTTGGTTACCCCTGGTCTGTTACTGGAGCTGAGAGAGATAAAGTAGCCCTCGCTTCGCCCCTTGGTTACCCCTGGTCTGCTACTGGAGCCGAGATAAAGTAGCCCTCGCTTCGCCCCTTGGTTACCCCTGGTCTGCTACTGGAGCTGAGAGAGATAAAGTAGCCCTCGCTTCGCCCCTTGGTTACCCCTGGTCTGCTACTGGAGCTGAGAGAGATAAAGTAGCCCTCGCTTCGCCCCTTGGTTACCCTTGGTCTGTTACTGGAGCTGAGAGAGATAAAGTAGCCCTCGCTTCGCCCCTTGGTTACCCCTGGTCTACTACTGGAGCTGAGAGGGATAAAGTAGCCCTCGCTTCTCCCCTTGGTTACCCCTGGTCTGTTACTGGAGCTGAGAGAGATAAAGTAGCCCTCGCTTCGCCCCTTGGTTACCCCTGGTCTGCTACTGGAGCTGAGATAAAGTAGCCCTCGCTTCGCCCCTTGGTCTGCTACTGGAGCTGAGAGAGATAAAGTAGCCCTCGCTTCGCCCCTTGGTTACCCCTGGTCTGCTACTGGAGCTGAGAGAGATAAAGTAGCCCTCGCTTCGCCCCTTGGTTACCCATGGTCTGCTACTGGAGCTGAGAGAGATAAAGTAGCCCTCGCTTCGCCCCTTGGTTACCCTTGGTCTGTTACTGGAGCTGAGAGAGATAAAGTAGCCCTCGCTTCGCCCCTTGGTTACCCCTGGTCTACTACTGGAGCTGAGAGGGATAAAGTAGCCCTCGCTTCGCCCCCTGGTCTGCTACTGGAGCTGAGAGAGATAGTCGCCCCTGGTTACCCCTGGTCTGCTACTGGAGCTGAGAGAGATAGTCGCCCCTGGTTACCCCTGGTCTGCTACTGGAGCAGAGAGAGATAGTCGCCCCTGGTTACCCCTGGTCTGCTACTGGAGCAGAGAGAGATAGTCGCCCCTGGTTACCCCTGGTCTGCTACTGGAGCTGAGAGAGATAGTCGCCCCTGGTTACCCCTGGTCTGCTACTGGAGCTGAGAGAGATAGTCGCCCCTGGTTACCCCTGGTCTGCAACTGGAGCCGAGAGAGATAGTCGCCCCTGGTTACCCCTGGTCTGCTACTGGAGCCGAGAGAGATAGTCGCCCCTGGTTACCCCTGGTCTGCTACTGGAGCAGAGAGAGATAGTCGCCCCTGGTTACCCCTGGTCTGCTACTGGAGCAGAGAGAGATAGTCGCCCCTGGTTACCCCTGGTCTGCTACTGGAGCAGAGAGAGATAGTCGCCCCTGGTTACCCCTGGTCTGCTACTGGAGCAGAGAGAGATAGTCGCCCCTGGTTACCCCTGGTCTGCTACTGGAGCAGAGAGAGATAGTCGCCCCTGGTTACCCCTGGTCTGCTACTGGAGCAGAGAGAGATAGTCGCCCCTGGTTACCCCTGGTCTGCTACTGGAGCAGAGAGAGATAGTCGCCCCTGGTTACCCCTGGTCTGCTACTGGAGCAGAGAGAGATAGTCGCCCCTGGTTACCCCTGGTCTGCTACTGGAGCAGAGAGAGATAGTCGCCCCTGGTTACCCCTGGTCTGCTACTGGAGCAGAGAGAGATAGTCGCCCCTGGTTACCCCTGGTCTGCTACTGGAGCCGAGAGAGATAGTCGCCCCTGGTTACCCCTGGTCTGCTACTGGAGCCGAGAGAGATAGTCGCCCCTGGTTACCCCTGGTCTGCTACTGGAGCCGAGAGAGATAGTCGCCCCTGGTTACCCCTGGTCTGCTACTGGAGCCGAGAGAGATAGTCGCCCCTGGTTACCCCTGGTCTGCTACTGGAGCAGAGAGAGATAGTCGCCCCTGGTTACCCCTGGTCTGCTACTGGAGCTGAGAGAGATAGTCGCCCCTGGTTACCCCTGGTCTGCTACTGGAGCAGAGAGAGATAGTCGCCCCTGGTTACCCCTGGTCTGCTACTGGAGCAGAGAGAGATAGTCGCCCCTGGTTACCCCTGGTCTGCTACTGGAGCTGAGAGAGATAGTCGCCCCTGGTTACCCCTGGTCTGCTACTGGAGCAGAGAGAGATAGTCGCCCCTGGTTACCCCTGGTCTGCTACTGGAGCTGAGAGAGATAGTCGCCCCTGGTTACCCCTGGTCTGCTACTGGAGCAGAGAGAGATAGTCGCCCCTGGTTACCCCTGGTCTGCTACTGGAGCTGAGAGAGATAGTCGCCCCTGGTTACCCCTGGTCTGCTACTGGAGCAGAGAGAGATAGTCGCCCCTGGTTACCCCTGGTCTGCTACTGGAGCTGAGAGAGATAGTCGCCCCTGGTTACCCCTGGTCTGCTACTGGAGCAGAGAGAGATAGTCGCCCCTGGTTACCCCTGGTCTGCTACTGGAGCTGAGAGAGATAGTCGCCCCTGGTTACCCCTGGTCTGCTACTGGAGCAGAGAGAGGAGGAGAAAGACAGAAGGAGGAAGACAAGCGTAAAATAAATGAGAATAAAGTAAATACAATTTTCCTGGTTGCGTACAAATATGTTATCGCGGGTGCAGAGAAATGCTTATGTTTTTAGCTAACAGAGCAGTAACACCTAACACTAGACACAAATCCCCCAAATAAAAAGAAATAAGAAATATCAGAACGAGCACTGTCAGAGTCTGGAATACACAGCTGAAGTCAGAAGTTTACAAACACTTAGGTTGGAGTCATTAAAACTGTTTTTCAACCACTCCACACATTTCTTGTTAACAAACTGTAGTTTTGGCAAGTCGGTTAGGGCATCTACTTTGTGCATGACAGAAGTAATTTTTACATTTGTTTACAGACAAACGTGGGTCAGAAGTTTACATACACTAAGTTGACTGTGCCTTTAAACAGCTTAGAAAATGTCATGGTTTTAGAAGCTTCTGATATGCTAATTGACATCATTTGAGTCAATTGGAGGTGTATCTGTGGACGTATTTCAAGGCCTACCTTCAAACTCAGTGCCTTTTGGATTGACATCATGGGAAAATCAAAAGAAATCCGCCAAGACCTCAGAAAAAAAAATTGTAGACCTCGACAAGTCAGGTTCATCCATTGGAGCAATTTCCAAACGCCTGAAGGTACCACGTTCATCTGTACAAAGAACAGTACGCAAGTATAAACACCATGGGACCACGCAGCCGTCATACTGCTCAGGAAGGAGACTCGTTCTGTCTCCTAGAGATGAACGTACTTTGGTGTGAAAAGTGAATCAATCCCAGAACAACAGCAAAGGACCTTGTGAAGATGCTGGAGGAAACAGGTACAAAAGTATCTATATCCACAGTAAAACAAGCCCTATATCAACATAACCTGAAAGGCCACTCGGCAAGGAAGAAGCCACTGCTCCAAAACTGCCATAAAAAAAGCCAGACTAGGTTAGCAACTGCACATGGGGACAAATATCGTACTTTTTGGAGA
The DNA here is from genome assembly GCF_002021735.2 of Oncorhynchus kisutch. NCBI lineage: Eukaryota > Metazoa > Chordata > Actinopteri > Salmoniformes > Salmonidae > Oncorhynchus > Oncorhynchus kisutch. Next base: position 24,093,925 of record NC_034190.2, read on the forward strand.
AAGTTCCTCTGGTCTGATGAAACAAAAATAGAACTGTTTGGCCATAATGACTATCGTTATGTTGGGAGGAAAAAAGGGGAAGCTTGCAAGCCGAAGAACACCATCCCAACCGTGAAGCACGGGGGTGGCAGCATCATGTTGTGGGGGTGCTTTGCTGCAGGAGGGACTGGTGCACTTCACAAAATAGATAGCATCACAAGGGAGGAAAATTATGTGGATATATTGAAGCAACATCTCAAGATATCAGTCAGGGTTTTAAAGCTTGGTCGCAAATGGGTCTTCCAAATGGACAATGATCCCAAGCATACTTCCAAAGTTGTGACAAAATGGCTCCAGGAAAATAAAGTCAAGGTATTGGAGTGGCCATCACAAAGCCCTGACTTCAATTCTACAGAAAATTTGTGGGCAGAACTGAAAAAGCGTGTGCGAGCAAGGAGGCCTACAAACCTGACTCAGTTACACCAGCTCTGTCAGGAGGAACGGGCCAAACCCAACTTATTGTGGGAAGCTTGTGGAAGGCTACCCGAAACGTTTGACCCAAGTTAAACAATTTAAAGGCAATGCTACCAAATACTAATTGAGTGTATGTAAACTTCTGACCCACTGGGAATGTGATAAAGCTGAAATGAATAATTCTCTCTACTATTATTCTGACATTTCACATTCTTAAAATAAAGTGGTGATCCTAACTGACCTAAAACAGGGTATGTTTACTAGGATTAAATGTCAGGAATTGTGAAAAACTGAGTTTAAATGTATTTGGCTAAGGTGTATGTAAACTTCCGACTTCAACTGTATGTATGTATGTATGTATGTATGTATGTATGTATGTATGTATGTGTGTGTGTGTGTGTGTGTGTGTGTGTGTGTGTGTGTGTGTGTGTGTGTGTGTGTGTGTGTGTGTGTGTGTGTGTGTGTGTGTGTGTGTGTGTGTGTGTGTGTGTGTGTGTGTGTGTGTGTATGTATGTATGTATGTATGTATGTATGTATGTATGTATGTATGTATGTATATATATATATATATATATATATATTAGTGATCCACTGATCAATAGATATCCATCTATGCACACACACACACACACACACACACACTAGTGTGTGCAAAGCTGTCATCAAGGCAAAGTGGCTACTTTCAAAAATATAAAATATATTTTGATTTGTTTCACACTTTTTTGGTTACTATATGATTCCATGTGTTATTTCACAATTTTGATGTTTTCATTCTACAATGTAGAAAATAGTACAAATAAAGAAAAACCCTTGAATGAGTAGGTGTGTCCAAACTTTTGACTGGTACTGTATATATATTTCGTTTTTTTGTTGTTGCTCAGAAAACAAATAAAACCACCTACGGACCAACAGTTGGGGAACCCTGGTCTAGAGTGTCGAGGATAGGTGGAGGTGATATGATCCTTAACCATCTCTCAAAAGCGCTTCATGATAACAGAAGTGGGTTCCACGGGGTGATAGTAATTTATTTCAGTTACCTTGGCTTTCTTGGGTACAGGAACAATGGTGGACATATGGAAGCAAGTTTGGACAACAGACAGATATGGAGAGATAGAATATGTTTGTAAACCCCCCAGTCAGCTGGGATGCACATGCTCTGAGTACGCAGCCTGGGATGCTGTCTGAGCGGCATCCGCTTAAAATGTCTTACATCGCCACAGACAGTCCTCGTGAGCGGCGGTGGCACGCGTTGGCGGCTCAGTGTTTTTCTCAAAGCAGGCAAAGGCGTTTAGGTTGTCAGGGAGAAGGACGGAGTTCGCAACGTGGCTGGCTTTCCCTTCATACGTGATTGTCTGGAGTCCCTGCCACATTTAAAAAAATTTTTTTATCTACCTTTATTTAACTAGGCAAGTCAGTGCAGAATTCCTATTTACAATGACAACCTACCCCGACCAAACCCGGACGACGCTGGGCCAATTGGGAGTCCCATAGGGCGGCGCACAATCACGGCCGGATGTGATGCAGCCTGGATTTGAACCAGGGACTGTAATGATGCCACTTGCACTGAGATGCAGAGCCTTAGAACGCTGCGCCACCCGTGTCCATTTTCCCAGTCACCTTGTCGTGGTTAAATGCGGTGGTTCACGCTTTCAGTTTTGCGCAAATCCACAGTTTTTGGTTTGGGTAAGTTCTAATTGTCAGTGTAAACAACATCCTTTATGCACACAGAGTCAATGTATATGTTGATGCTATTCTCAGAGACAACTCAGACCATTTCCTAGTCCACGTGATCAAAACAATCTTGAAGTATAGATTCTGATTGGTTCTGATTAAGTTTCTGCCTATAGGAGGGGAGGAGCAAAATTAAGGTGTGATCTGATTTGCCGAAGGGAGGGCGGGGGAGGATCTTAGAGCCGTCCCAGAAGGGGGAGTAGCAATGGTCAAGAGTGCTCGATACGCGGGTAGCACAGGAGATATGTTAATACACTATATATACACACACACAAAAGTAGGTGGACACCCCTTCAAATTAGTGGATTCGGCTATTTCAGCCACACCGCTTGCTGACAGGTGTATAAAAAATAAAAATAAATAAAAATAAAAATATCGAGCAAATAGCCATGCAATCTCCATAGCAAATATTGGCAGAAGAATGGCCTTACTGATTAGCTCAGTGACTTTTAACGTGGTACCGTCATAGGATGCCACTTTTCCAGTTTGTCAAATTTCGGCCCTGCTAGAGCTGCCCGGTCAACTCTAAGTGCTCTTATTGTGAAGTGGAAACGTCTAGGAGCAACAACGGCTTAGCCGCGAAGTGGTAGGCCACACAAGCGCACAGAACGGGACCGCAGAGTGCCGAAATGCGTAAAAATCGTCTGTCCTTGGCTGCAACACTCACTACCGAGTTTCAAACTGCTTCTGGAAGCAACATCAGCACAAGCACTGTTTGTCGGGAGCTTCATGAAATGGATTTCCATGGCCGAGCAGCCGCACACAAGTCTAAGATCACCATGTGCAATGCCAAGCGTCAGCTGGAGTGGTGTCAAGCTGGAGCAGTGGAAACGCATTCTCTGGAGTGATGCTTAACCACCTGGACAAATCTGGGTTTGCCATGCCTAATCACCCAACATCCGTGGCCGACCTCACTAATGCTCGTGGCTGAATGGAAGCAAGTCCCCACAGCAATCTTCCAACATCTAGTGGAATGTCTTCCTAGAAGGGGGGGGGGACTAACTCCATTATAATGCCAATGATTTTGGAATGAGATGTATGTAAAACAGAGTATGTTACCGTCCCTGATGTCTCTCTAGAATGAGATCCTCACCCTGACCTTGTCTATTGTCCAGGGACTGAACGTTAGAGAGTAATATACTTGGAAGCGGTGGATGGTATGCACGCCTCCTGCGTCTGAATAGGAGCCCACTCCTCTTCTGGAGCAGCCCCCAGGATGAATGGAACTGCCTCGGAGAGTTCAAACAAAGGGTCCAATTCAGGGAAGTCGAATTTGTGATGAGTGACCACGGATGTACTATCCAAAAGTTATTTTCAAATGCATGTAATAATGCAAGAAATGTTCCGAGCAAATAATGTAAGAAATAACAGGAACTAGAAACAGGGTGACCATGTCAGGCAGCACCATCTTGTACATTGCCGGGCTCTTTCAACACATGACAGGCATCAAACAGGAATTAAATAGAGTGTGCTGTGATAAAGAATATGCCAACTCTGTGTGTCTGCTTGAGAGAAGGCAAAGAGAGATAATAAAAGAGTGAGAAATGGAATAAAGAGAGAGAGAAAATAAAATCCCAAGTCCAAGAACATTGGGAAACAACGGCTCTCCAAAATGTTTGTTTTTTTGTGTAGAATACGTAACCTCATTTCACCTTTTTATTTTCTGCAGTTATGCCTTCATCACAGCATCAGTGAATATATACTGTAGGGGCCAATGGAAGTGCTAGGTCAATGCTGTTGCCGGAAGAGGTAGTAAATATTGTAAAATGGTGAGTTCTTCTATTAATTTGTGGAATCTTCACATTGTTGTCTTCTGTACCCAGTTCAACACCCTCACCAAGCCAGGCAGGAAACAGAGAGAGACAGCTTTGAACATAGCCTTTTTCATCTCCTCTTTAAAGAGAAGAGTACACACACACACACACACACCATATCCTCTCCTCTTACAGTGGACCATGTGTGACCGCATACCGTTCCCTGCCCTGCATGTGTTCGGTCAATGAACAAACACTCCAAAGGAAATTCCAGTTTTTCAGTTGGTTAGGGTTCGGGCTGTTTGGCATATGAAAAGTGTCCTTATACCACAAGCCATAAACCTTTTTCCGATGCTGAGGACGAGAGCAGGTTCGTGAATATGTCAGATTTTTCTATGCATGTGGACAAAGGAGAGGTGGAATGGATGGGTTGGTTCATATAGTAAACCGGCTGCCAGGTTGACTCCACAGTAATATGTTTTTTGAGACGATCTAGCAATTTGGCTATGGGCTGGGCTGAGGAGGTTATTAGGTCCTGGTTGCCGAGCAGTGCAGTAAAACAGAATGTAGGAGGTCATCAGGGGCTGACACTGTCATAGTTCATGTGGGGTCGAATGACATTAAGGCTCTGGAGCAACGAACCGCCCTTGCTGTCTCTGCCTGGCCGGTTCCCCTCTTTCCACTGGGATTCTCTGCCTCTAACCCTATTACTGGGGCTGAGTCACTGGATTACTGGGGCTCATGCCGTCCCTGGAAGGGGTGCGTCACCTGAGTGGGTTGAGTCACTAATGTGGTCATCCTCTCTGGGTTGGCGCCCCCCCTTGGGTTGTGCCATGGCGGAGATCTTTGTGGGCTATACTCTGTCTCAGGATGGTAAGTTGGTGGTTGAAGATATCCTTCTAGTGGTGTGGGGGCTGTGCTTTGGCAAAGTGGGTGGGGTTATATCCTTCCTGTTTGGCCCTGTCTGGGGGTGTCCTCGGATGGGTCCACAGTGTCTCCTGACCCCTCCTGTCTCAGCCTCCAGTATTTATGCTGCAGTAGTTTGTGTCGGGGGGCTAGGGTCAGTTTGTTATATCTGGAGTACTTCTCCTGTCCTATTCAGTGTCCTTCTCTCTTTCTTTCTCTCTCTCGGAGGACCTGAGCCCTATGACCATGCCCCAGGATTACCTGACATGATGACTCCTTGCTGTCCCCAGTCCACCTGGCCGTGCTGCTGCTCCAGTTTCAACTGTTCTGCCTTCTTATTCGAACATGCTGGTCATTTATGAACATTTGAACATCTTGGCCATGTTCTGTTATAATCTCCACCCGGCACAGCCAGAAGAGGACTGGCCACCCCACATATGCTCTCTCTAATTCTCTCTGTTTTTCTCTCTCTCGGAGGACCTGAGCCCTACGACCATGCCCCAGGACTACCTGACATGATGACTCCTTGCTGTCCCCAGTCCATCTGACCGTGCTGCTGCTCCAGTTTCAACTGTTCTGCCTTATTATTATTATACAACCATGCTGGTAATTTATGAACATTTGAACATCTTGGCCATGTTCTGTTATAATCTCCACCGGGCACAGCCAGAAGAGGACTGGCCACCCCACATAGCCTGGTTCCTCTCTAGGTTTCTTCCTAGGTTTTGGCCTTTCTAGGGAGTTTTTCCTAGCCACCGTGCTTCTACACCTGCATTGCTTGCTGTTTGGGGTTTTAGGCTGGGTTTCTCTACAGCACTTTGAGATTTCAGCTGATGTACGAAGGGCTATATAAAATAAATTTGAAATTAAATTTGAATTATGAAGGGCAGCTCAGAACAGCTGAAGATGGATTTTAAAAAACTGATTGGGTCTGGCCCTCTGCCCTCCCTAAATTGTGGCATTGAATGTTTCAGCAGACTTTTATCCCTCCATAACTGGCTACTGGCTATTATAAGGAGGATGGCCTCCACCCAAATCATTTGGGTTCCTGGATCCTTTCACAGCATTATAAGGCTGTGTTGAGACAATGACTTATCAACGACCCAAGTCCAGCTTATTTAATCCCTACCGTTGTGTCGCTGAGTTGTCATGATGCTTCAGCAAATGTACATTATCCCAAAGGTGTTGGAACTGTTAGCACTGAGGTGGTGTGCCCTAGCAGGAAGTTCGCTGTGGGTAGCTCACCCTGTACTAACATAAAATAACCAGAGGATGTCTAACTCTGTTTCTCTTGCTTTACTGGGAAGCTAAGCAATCAAGAATCCCAGAAAAGAGTACAAAAAAATTCCATAAAAATTAAGGTTCCTGAAATTACAGTTTTTTCTAACAGATTAAATTCATATTCTGACTATCTCTGAAACTCACTTAGATAATATTTTTGGTACATTGTTATAAGATCTACAGAAAAGCCAAAGGTGGAGGTGTGGCTGTTTATATTCAGAACCACATTCCTGTAAAGCTTAGAGAGGATCTCATGTTAAATACTGTTGAAGTAATATGGCTACAGGTTCATCGGTCTCACCCATTCTGGTGGGAAGTTGCTATAGATCACCAAGTGCTAACAGTCAGTATCTGGATATCATGTGAAAAGCTTGATAATGTACAGTGCCTTGCGAAAGGATTCGGCCCCCTTGAACTTTGCGACCTTTTGCCACATTTCGGGCTTCAAACATAAAGATATAAAACTGTATTTTTTAGTGAAGAATCAACAATAAGTGGGACACAATCATGAAGTGGAACGACATTTATTGGATATTTCAAACTTTTTTAACAAATCAAAAACTGAAAAATTGGGCGTGCAAAATTATTCAGCCCCCTTAAGTTAATACTTTGTAGCGCCCCCTTTTGCTGCGATTACAGCTGTAAGTCGCTTGGGGTATGTCTCTATCAGTTTTGCACATCGAGAGACTGAAATGTTTTCCCATTCCTCCTTGCAAAACAGCTCGAGCTCAGTGAGGTTGGATGGAGAGCATTTGTGAACAGCAGTTTTCAGTTCTTTCCACAGATTCTCGATTGGATTCAGGTCTGGACTTTGACTTGGCCATTCTAACACCTGGATATGTTTATTTTTGAACCATTCCATTGTAGATTTTGCTTTATGTTTTGGATCATTGTCTTGTTGGAAGACAAATCTCTGTCCCAGTCTCAGGTCTTTTGCAGACTCCATCAGGTTTTCTTCCAGAATGGTCCTGTATTTGGCTCCATCCATCTTCCCATCAATTTTAACCATCTTCCCTGTCCCTGCTGAAGAAAAGCAGGCCCAAACCATGATGCTGCCACCACCATGTTTGACAGTGGGGATGGTGTGTTCAGGGTGATGAGCTGTGTTGCTTTTACGCCAAACATAACGTTTTGCATTGTTGCCAAAAGGTTCAATTTTGGTTTCATCTGACCAGAGCACCTTCTTCCACATGTTTGGTGTGTCTCCCAGGTGGCTTGTGGCAAACTTTAAACAACACTTTTTATGGATATCTTTAAGAAATGGCTTTCTTCTTGCCACTCTTCCATAAAGGCCAGATTTGTGCAATATACGACTGATTGTTGTCCTATGGACAGAGTCTCCCACCTCAGCTGTAGATCTCTGCAGTTCATCCAGAGTGATCATGGGCCTCTTGGCTGCATCTCTGATCAGTCTTCTCCTTGTATGAGCTGAAAGTTTAGAGGGACGGCCAGGTCTTGGTAGATTTGCAGTGGTCTGATACTCCTTCCATTTCAATATTATCACTTGCACAGTGCTCCTTGGGATGTTTAAAGCTTGGGAAATCTTTTTGTTTCCAAATCCGGCTTTAAACTTCTTCACAACACTATCTCAGACCTGCCTGGTGTGTTCCTTGTTCTTCATGATGCTCTCTGCGCTTTTAACGGACCTCTGAGACTATCACAGTGCAGGTGCATTTATATGGAGACTTGATTACACACAGGTGGATTGTATTTATCATCATTAGTCATTTAGGTCAACATTGGATCATTCAGAGATCCTCACTGAACTTCTGGAGAGAGTTTGCTGCACTGAAAGTAAAGGGGCTGAATAATTTTGCACGCCCCAATTTTTCAGTTTTTGATTTGTTAAAAAAGTTTGAAATATCCAATACATGTCGTTCCACTTCATGATTGTGTCCCACTTGTTGTTGATTCTTCACAAAAAAATACAGTTTTATATCTTTATGTTTGAAGCCTGAAATGTGGCAAAAGGTTGCAAAGTTCAAGGGGGCCGAATACTTTCGCAAGGCACTGTATGTGATATCAATAGACAGGTATATTTTCTGGGTGATTTGACAGGCTGCTCACTCAAGGAAAAGTTTCAAACTGTAGCTAGTGCCTGCAACCTGGTTCAGGTTATCAATCAACCTACCAAGGTAGTTACAAACAGCACAGGAATGAAATCAACAACATGTATTGATCATATCTTTACTAATGCTGCAGAAATGTGTTTGAAAACAGTATCCAAATCCATCAGATGCAGTGATCACAATATAGTAGGCATATGTAGAAAAACCAAAGTTCCAAAGTCTGGGCCTAATAGAGTGTATAAGAGGTGTTGTTGATGTAAAGAATATTTGTTGGTCCGTGGTGTGTAATGAGGAGCAACCAGATGCTGCACTTAACACATTTATGAAATTGCTTATCTCAGTTACTAATAAGCATGCATCCATGAACTAAATTACTGTAAATAAATGTTAAATCCCTGTGAATTGATGAGGAATTGAAAAACTGTTTGGTTGAGAGCGATGAAGCAAAATAAATGGGAAATAGGTCTAGCTGTACAACCGATTGGCAAACGTACTGCAAATTGAGAAATCAAGTGATTAAACTCAATAAAAAGAATAAGAAACTACACTATAAAACAAAGATAAATGACAAAGAATGATAGTAAAACTTTGGAGTAACTTAAATTAAATTTTGGGCAAAAAGGCAAACTCTGCTCCATCATTCATTGAATCAGATGGCTCACTTATTACAAAACCCACTGATCTTGCCAAAGAAAAAATCATTAGTGTAGTTGGCAATATTAGCAAACTTAGGCATGACATGCCAGCAACAAACGTTGACACTACACATCCAAGTATATCTGACTAAATTATGAAAGACAAGCATTGTTTTTTGAATTCTGTAAAGTAAGTGTGGAAGAGGTGACATTTTTTGTTGTTGTCTATCAACAATGACATGCCACTGGGGTCTGACAAATTACTGAGGATAATTAGTGGATTATACTACCACTCCTATTTGCCATATCTTCAATCAGCCTGTTACCAGCAATTTGTAAACTTTCGGGAAAAATTATGTTTGACCAGATACAATGCTATTTCACAATAAACAAATTTACAGACTTTCAGCATGCTTATAGGGAAGGACATTCAACAAGCACAGCACTTACACAAATTACTTATTGAGATATTGATGATGAAAAGATTGTGGGGGCTGTTTTGTTAAACTTCAGTGCGGCTTTTGACATTATCGATCATAGTCTGTTGCTGGAAAAACGTATGTGTTATGGCTTTACACCCCCTACTATACTGTGGATAAAGAGTTACCCGTCTAACAGAACACAGAGGGTGTCGTTTAATTGGAAGTCTCTCCAACAAAACCCAGATAGCTGCCCTGGGGAATTCCTGAGTCTGTCTAGGTCCCTTACTTTTAAAATCTTTACTAACGACATGCCACTGGCTTTGCATAAAACCAGTGTGTCTATTGTATACGGCTGACTCAACACTTTGCACGTCAGCTAGCACAGCAACTGAAAGAATAAGTTAGTCCTAAATATTTCAAAAACTAAACGCATTGTATTTGGAACAAATCATTCACTAAACCTCAACTAAACATTGTAATGAATAACATGGTAATTGCTTGGAGTAACCTTGGATTGTAAACTGCCATGGTCAAAACATACTGATACAACAGTAGCTAGGATGGGGAGAAGTCTGTCCATAACAAAGCGCTGTTCTACATCCTTAACAGCACTATCAACAAGGCAGGTCCTACAGGTCCTAGTTCTGTCACACCTGGACTACTGTTCAGTCGTGTGGTCAGGTGCCACAAAGAGGGACTTGTGAAAATTGCAATTGGCTCAGAACAGGGCAGCAAGCCTGGCCCTTGGATATACACAGAGAGCTAACATTAATAATATGCATGTCAATCTCTCCTGGTTCAAAGTGGAGGAGAGATTGACTTCATTACTTGTATTTGTGAGAGGTATTGACATGTTGAATGCACCAAGCTGTCGGTTTGAACTACTTACACACAGCTCAGACACCCATGCATACTCCACAAGACATGCCACAAGAGGTCTCTTCACAGTCCACAAGTCCAGAACAGACTATGGGAGGCGCACAGTACTACATAGAGCCATGATTACATGGAACTCTATTCCACATCAAGTAACTCATGCAGGCAGTAAAATTAGATTTAAAAAACGGATTAAAAGAAATACACCATATGGACCAGCGGGGACTGTGAAGTAACACAAACATAGGCACAGACACATCCATACAAACACACGTACACATGGACTTTGTGTTGTGGATATGTGGTAGAGTAGGGGCCTGAGGGCACACACACTTATTAAAATGTTGTGAAATCTGTTGTGAATATATTGTAATGTTTAACTGTCTCAATTTTGCTGGACCCCAGGAAGAGTAGCTGCTGCCTTGACAACAGTTAAATGGGGAACCATAATAAATACAAATACAAGTAATGGGATGTCATCTCTGACTCTAACTGGCACTGGCTGCGGTGGTGTCATAACCCTGCTAGCTCGCTCTCACTGTGACTGGCTACTGCACTCAATGGTGTAAAGTCCTTAAGTAAAACGACTAAAGTACTACTTCAGTAGTTGTTGGGGCGATCAGTATTTTATTTTACTACAATCCTTCTTATATCAATAATTTACTTTTTACTCCATACATTTTCCCCGACACCCAAAAGTACTCATTAAATTTAGAATGCTTAGAAGGACAGGAAAATGGTCCAATTCACACGCTTATAAACAGAACATCCTTGGTCATCCCTACTGCTTCTGATCTAGCAGACTCACTAAACACATATGCTTCATTTGTAAATGAAGAGTGTTGGAGTGTGCCCCTGGCTTTCCATAAATTCAATAAATAAGAAAATGGTGCCATCGGATTTGCTTAATATAAGGAATTTCAAATCATTTGTACTTTTAATTCTAATAATTAAGTATATGTCATAGCAAATACTTTTAGACTTATTTAAGTAGTATTTTACTGGGTGACTTTCACTCATTTTATTTTACTCAAGTATGACAATTGGTTACTTTTTCCACCACTGACTGCACTAGACCCAGAGCAGAAAGGATAAACTAAAGGCCAAATCTACCCCTTTAACAACCAGTTTGAGGGATCCAGAATATTGGGCTGACACTGTACAATCATGTTCAACGCAGAAAGCAGAATGTCCATTAAAAGGCCTTTTCGTCCAGTTGGGAAGTAGGTTTAACCTAGGTCAGTGAAACTGGCCCAGTACACTACCCAGACCTGCACAATCAATCTTCCACACACTTCTACTTATTGCTCTCGGTATAATCTTAGTGCTATGTGTTTGGGCATGTCTGTCATAACCTGGAAGGATGGTGTGGGTGTTGCAGGTCACAGCACTATACAGAATAGGACCAGGAAGAAGAGGGGGAGGATGGAAAAAATTCCAGTTCACAGACCCAATGGCTGAGAATTACAGAATAGAACGAGGAAAGGGTGAGGAGGGGAAGAAGGAGAAAGAAAAGCAGAAGGAGGAGAAAGACATGGAGGAGGAAGGGAACATTCCAGCCGCAGCTGGACTGGCAGCAACATGGCTCTGTACAAACAGTTGACTTCATCTGACAAGCAGAAGCCATGTGTCACTCAGACAGACAGGAGCTCACATGTTCTCCACAATGACACCTTTGTGCTTCCATGACACCTAGGGCCTACTTGGTCAATACAAAAAAAGCAGGCATTTAATACAGAGAGCCAGGCTGGTTAATCTATAGCAAGGCTAGACAGGCCCGCAGCTGCGTAGGTGGTAAACGTCAAAGTGACTGGCGGAAACAGGGTGTGTAGACCTGTGAAAGAGGGCAGCAGAGGCTAACTCATATCTGTGTGGGTAAGTGAATCAGTGACTGAGTAGTGTACAATCTGGATTGCCACCAATAACTTGAAAGAGCCCACTTCCCTACGGTGATGCAGCGCAGTACTCAGCCACTTCATTTGATCACATTTGTTGCTGAGAATTCTCCGGCAAGCTAATAGCCTAACCACAGATCAAGAAACATTATGGTCTAAATGTTCGAATCCTGTTGATGCAGGATTATTTTGCTGTGACAATATACGTACAATTAGTACCGGTCCTTCACCTCAGTATACTGGTGCAAAACAAGCATGCTTTGCAGATCAGCAAACCAGAGCTAACAATAAACCAGAGCTAACAATAAACCAGAGCTAACCAGAGCCAACAATAAACCAGAGCTAACCAGAGCCAACAATAAACCAGAGCCAACAATAAACCAGAGCTAACCAGAGCCAACAATAAACCAGAGCTAACCAGAGCCAACAATAAACCAGAGCCAACAATAAACCAGAGCCAACAATAAACCAGAGCCAACAATAAACCAGAGCTAACCAGAGCCAACAATAAACCAGAGCTAACCAGAGCCAACAATAAACCAGAGCTAACCAGAGCCATCAATAAACCAGAGCTAACCAGAGCCATCAATAAACCAGAGCTAACCAGAGCCAACAATAAACCAGAGCTAACCAGAGCCAACAATAAACCAGAGCTAACCAGAGCCAACAATAAACCAGAGCTAACCAGAGCCAACAATAAACCAGAGCTAACCAGAGCTAACCAGAGCCAACAATAAACCAGAGCTAACCAGAGCCAACAATAAACCAGAGCTAACCAGAGCCAACAATAAACCAGAGCTAACCAGAGCCAACAATAAACCAGAGCTAACCAGAGCCAACAATAAACCAGAGCTAACCAGAGCCAACAATAAACCAGAGCTAACCAGAGCCAACAATAAACCAGAGCTAACCAGAGCCAACAATAAACCAGAGCTAACCAGAGCCAACAATAAACCAGAGCTAACCAGAGCCAACAATAAACCAGAGCTAACCAGAGCCAACAATAAACCAGAGCCAACAATAAACCAGAGCTAACCAGAGCCATCAATAAACCAGAGCTAACCAGAGCCATCAATAAACCAGAGCCATCAATAAACCAGAGCTAACCAGAGCCATCAATAAACCAGAGCTAACCAGAGCCATCAATAAACCAGAGCTAACCAGAGCCATCAATAAACCAGAGCTAACCAGAGCCATCAATAAACCAGAGCTAACCAGAGCCATCAATAAACCAGAGCTAACCAGAGCCATCAATAAACCAGAGCTAACCAGAGCTAACCATAAACCAGAGCTAACCATAAACCAGAGCTAACCATAAACCAGAGCTAACCAGAGCTATCAATAAACCAGAGCTAACAATAAACTAACAATAAACCAGAGCTAACAATAAACTAACAATAAACCAGAGCTATCAATAAACCAGAGCTAACAATAAACCAGTGCTAACCAGAGCTATCAATAAACCAGAGCTAACAATAAACCAGTGCTAACCAGAGCTATCAATAAACCAGAGCTAACAATAAACCAGTGCTAACCAGAGCTATCAATAAACCAGAGCCAACAATAAACCAGTGCTAACCAGAGCTATCAATAAACCAGAGCCAACAATAAACCAGTGCTAACCAGAGCTATCAATAAACCAGAGCTAACAATAAACCAGTGCTAACCAGAGCTATCAATAAACCAGAGCCAACAATAAACCAGTGCTAACCAGAGCTAACAATAAACCAGTGCTAACCAGAGCTATCAATAAACCAGAGCCAACAATAAACCAGAGCTAACCAGAGCCAACAATAAACCAGAGCTAACAATAAACCAGTGCTAACCAGAGCTAACAATAAACCAGTGCTAACCAGAGCTAACAATAAACCAAAGCTATCAATAAACCAGAGCTAACAATAAACCAGAGCTAACAATAAACCAGAGCTAACAATAAACCAGAGCTAACAATAAACCAGAGCTAACAATAAACCAGAGCCATAAATACATCTAGTTTCTTCTAGCTGGAATATCATCCGTTCTTTCTTGTTGAATAAATGTCACTTGCACTCATCTCTCTAGGACGATCGAACAAAGCGTGACACATGAAGGGTAGGGGGACAGGAAGTGAGGAGGCCCCAACCGGAGTGGATTTCTCTTTAATGCACGAAGCATTGTGCACATTCATTCATTCATTCATCTCAGCAGGGGGGACCCAATAACACATGAAATATAGGAGAGAGGAAGTAAGGGGACACCTACCTGAGTGGATTTGTCTTTCATGCATGAGGGGTAGTGCACATGGTGGTCGCGAGGCCACTGGCCAGTGAGATAGGGGCCGGTGATGGTACCCAGGGAGGAAGTCCGCCGGATGGCTCCTGAGTTACGCACCTGCTGCTGGGGTTTGGACCGCTCTACTGGAATGGGAGGGGGAGAGATATTTTAATTGAGGAGGCTCTCAGAAGGCTCTGCCTGACCAAGTCCAATACTTTGTGCTTATAATCTATTAACAACTGATCAGATTACTATGCCAATCCACCTTCACATTCTGTACTGTCAGAAGCAATCCTCACAATCTCTTTTCTAGATGCAATATATGAGGATGCAGACAGACGTCATGGTGTTGTTTTCAGAGACTGCAGGTTGACTTGGTTACCCTTGGAGCAGCCCAGCCTGTCCTCCCTCACTGTGAGGCAAAACCTGATAAAAATAACTCACATACCCAAGGATCTGGGTCAAGGGTTGTGTGTTTGTTCTAGCAACACTCTCTGGTGTAAGTGCGCGCGTGAGATAGAAGCAACAATATTTACACCCTCCTAACCCTGTGGCCTTGTATGGGGCTAGAATTTTCAAAAGCAAAAGGCTTCAACTCACAAGGTGCTAGCTAATATATTAGGCATTTAGCAAAGTTGACCAAACAGGCCAGGTTTCTAAGAACAACATTCCAGTATGAAATGAAACAGACTTGTGCTGTGTACCGTAACACCTCTGATTCATGGAGGACTTGATCTATGCTGAAGTCTCTCATAACTAGGAAGTATTGAGTAAATGTTGATATTTTTTTCCTGTGCTACAAAACCTCAATGTATGGCTATGATCGCAGGATTTGAGTGAAGCATTTGACGTTTTTCAAAAGACCCTAGGACAGCAGTGGTGTCCTTGAGTGTACTAGGTGGACTTAGGGCAGCGGGCCCCCTTACCCTGCCCCTGAGGTGACTGACAAGCCCTGTAGGCCTTAGTGGGATCAAAGCCCACTGACAAAGGCACTGGGCAGGGTCACCTGGGGCAAATCCACTGGATTACAGGTAAACACTACTACATTCTGAGAGAAGTAACAATAAGGCCTTGGCTGTGATCTGACACACTGTCAAGCAGCAGTTTGCTGACCTGACACAGCTGAGGTCTGAAGAAGAACGGGAAGTAAGAAAGAGGAAATAATATGCTGAGCTCTTTTTGAAAGATGCTGCTTGTGTTTCATCTCAGAAAGCTAAGTCAGCATGTCTGGCTTGAAGTCTTTTTCAGACTAAACACAACAAGCACTGAGAAGCTTTAGAATTGTTGCATTTTAAGACTAGGGCTGCAAAATGTATCTAATTCACATTCAAAAATCACAATATTGACGAGTAATATCCATTTCGCAAGAGACCCATATCACATGCAATATTTTGAAACTCCACTCAGCCATGTGCAAAGTCAGTTTTTATTATACCCAAATCTTAGAATACTATAGTACCGTTTCATATGATACAACCAAATTTCTCAGATCTAAAACAACCAGCTGACGCCTCTTATAAAATGTTTATGAAGAAGTCAGTTGTTTATACATGCTTAAATTCTTTAACAAACAGCAACTAATCGCTTGTACAGTGCATTCAGAAAGTATTCAGACCTTTTGTTACATTACAGCCTTATCCTAAAAATGGATTAAAAAGTTTTTCCCTCAATCTACACACAATACCCCATAATGACAAAGAAAAAACAGGTTTACAGAAAGAAAAAAAATTGCTGAAATATCACATTTCCATAAGTATTCAGACCCTTTACTCAGAACTTTGTTGAAGCACCTTTGGCAGCGATTACACCCTCCCTCAAGTCTTTTTAGGTATGACGCTACAAGCTTGGCACACCTGTATTTGGGGAGTTTCTCCCATTCTTCTCTGCAGATTCTCTCAAGCTCTGTCAGGTTGGATGGGGAGCATTGCTGCACAGCAATTTTCAGTTCTCTCCAGATATGTTCGATCGGGTTCAAGTCCAGGCTCTGGCTGGGCCACTCAAGGACATTCAGAGATGTGTCCCAAAGCTTCACCTGCTTGGCTGTGTGCCACAGTCTGAGGTCCTGAGCAGGTTTTCGTCAAAGGATCTCTCTGTACTTTCTCCATTCATCTTTCCCTCTATCTTGACTAGTCTCTCAGTCCCTGCCTCTGAACTTCCCCACAGCATGATGCTGCCCCCATAGAGATGATGCCAGGTTTCCTCCAGAATGCTTGGCATTCAGGCCAAAGAGTTCAATTTCAGTTTCATCAGACCAGAGAGTCCTTTAGGTGCCTTTTGGCAAAGTCATGTGCCTTTTACTGAGGAGTGGCTTCCTTTTGGCCACTCTACCATAAAGGCCTGATTGGTGGAGTGCTGCAAAGATGGTTGTCCTTCTGGAAGGTTCTCCCATCTCCACAGAGGAACTTGGAGCTCTGTCAGAGTGACCATCAGGTTCTTGGTCACCTCCCTGACCAAGGCCCTTATCCCCCGATTGCTCAGTTTGGCCAGCTCTCAGAAGAGTCTTGGTTAATTCCAAACTTCTTCAATTTAAGAATGATGGAGGCCACTGTGTTCTTGGTTTTCACTCTGACATCCACTGTGGGACCTTATATAGACAGGTGTGTGCCTTTCCAAATCATGTCCAGTCAATAGAATTTACCACAGGTTGACTCCAATCAAGTTGTAGAAACAAATCAAGGATGATCAATGCAAACAGGATGCACCGGAGCAAAATGTTGACGCTTATAGCAACAGGTCTGAATACTTACGCAACTAAGATTTGTTTCTCATTTTTTAAATACATTTTCAAAAACAATGTTGCTTTGTCATTATGGGGTATTGTGATGTCATTATGGGGTATTGTGATGTCATTATGGGGTATTGTGATGTCATTATGGGGTATTGTGATGTCATTATGGGGTATTGTGTGTAGATTGATGAGGGAAAAAATGCATTTAATCCATTTTAGAATAAGGCTGTAACGTAAGTAAATGTGGAGATAGGGAAGGGGTCCGAATACACTGCATGTGCCGGTCCAATAATGTCCACTTCACTTTTATGCACATATCACGTAGCAGCTGTAATCAGCCAGCTGTATCCACTACCGGCTATCACTCACATGCTTCTCATCTGCTACTCAAATCTATTTTTATTTGTCACGTGCGCCAAATACAACAGGATACATACAACCTTAAAGTGAAATGCTTACTTACAGTGCAAGAAAAATAAAATAAAAGGTATTAGGTGAACAATAGGTAAGTAAAGAAATAAAAACAACAGTAAAAAGACTGAAAAATAACAGTATAGAGGCTATATACAGGCACCAGTTAGTCAGGCTGATTGAGGTAGTATGTACATGGTTAAAGTGACTATGCATATATGATAAACAAAGAGTAGCAGTAGCATAAAAGAAGGGTTGGCAGGACACAAGGCAGATAGCCCGGGTAGCCAATGTGCGGGACACCGGTTAGTCGGGCTGATTGAGGTAGTATGTACATGAATGTATAGTTAAAGTGACTATGCATATATGATAAACAGAGAGTAGCAGCAGTGTAAAAGAGGGGTTGGGGGGGGGGGGGGGGCACACAATGCAAATTGTCCAGGTAGCCATTTGATTACTTGTTCAGGAGTCTTATGGCTTGGGGGTAAAAACTGTTGAGAAGCCTTTTGGTCCTTGACTTTGTGCTCCGGTACCGCTTGTCATGCGGTAGTAGAGAGAACAGTCTATAACTAGGGTGGCTGGGGTCATTGACAATTTTTATAGGGCCTTCTTCTGACACCGCCTGGAATAGAGGTCCTGGATGGCAGGAAGCTTAGCTCCAGTGATGTACTGGGCCGTACGCACGACCCTCTGTAGTGCCTTGTGGTCAGAGGCTGAGCAGTTGCCGTACCAGGCAGTGATGCAACCAGTCAGAATACACTTCCTGCACATCTATTCCTCCATCACTCACCTGCTTCTCTCCTTCTAGTCCTCCTGTACACCTATTCCCCCATCACTCACCTGCTTCTCTCCTTCTAGTCCTCCTGTACACCTATTCCCCTATCACTCACCTGCTTCTCTCCTTCTAGTCCTCCTGTACACCTATTCCCCCATCACTCACCTGCTTCTCTCCTTCTAGTCCTCCTGTACACCTATTCCTCCATCCCTCACCTGCTTCTCTCCTTCTAGTCCTCCTGTACACCTATTCCTCCATCCCTCACCTGCTTCTCTCCATCCACTCCTCATGCATACCTATTCCTATATCAGTTGTTAAATCAGAATTGAACCGTGATGGTGAGTGGAGATGCAGTCCCTGATGAGTCTTCTGTTACATTTTGTACATTTGATACATTGGAGCAGAGTTTGATACATTGTGTATTTCCTCACTGGTATACAAGCACAGGGCAGTCTGAGTACTGCGTGCAACAGGCATGTTTACAGCAAAGAAAACAACTTGTCTAACATTACAAAAATGTTGGTATCTTGACAACACTACTTCAAAGGGTTCTCCTATGTGGACAGCCGGTTCTAGATAGAGAATAAGGGTGCTAAGAGTGTAGGTCTTCCTCACACCAGCTCTACAGCCTCAGGCGGCTGTGTCTGTAATGGTTAGATAATTTACACTAGGATGTGACACACAGGAGATTATTGCTCATGATGAGGCTAGGTGGAACAGGTGTGGGCTCAAAATGGATCAGGTGTTCCACCGTTCCTCTTACGACCTAGTAAGTAGGGCTGGGTGGTATACCGTATTTTACTATATACACCGGTATTGATGCAGGAACCGGTTTGGGTTTTTACTTTACCTTCTATAACGGTTTGTTAAATGTGATATGCCGTGTGTAACATCCATTTGTATAGTTTACTCCCCTACTTGAGTCATCCCTCTCTGCTCTCTCTCCATGCCGCTTTCCACACAGACCTCGTCCCACCCCGTCACTCAAGGAGCGCATTTGTTGTTTCTTGACCACGAGACACTTGCGTTCAGTCTGCATGGTCAGTGCAGCACATGCAACGATGGTGATGACAACGATGTTGTTTCCACTTTGTGTGTGTGTGTGTGTGTGTAAACTAGGGGTCGACCGATTAATCGGAATGGACGATTAATTATGGCCGATTTCAAGTTTTCATAACCGATGCGGTGTGAAAAAGGACTATCGTTGCTCCAATGTGTACCTAACCATAAACATCAATGCCTTTCTTAAAATCAATACACAAGTATATATTTTTAAACCTGCATATTTAGCTGAAAGAAATCCAGGTTAGCAGGCAATATTAACCAGGTGAAATTGTGTCACTTCTCTTGCGTTAATTGCACGCAGAGTCAGGGTTTATGCAACAGTTTTGGCTGCCTAATTTGCCAGAATTGTATGTAATTATTACATAACATTGAAGGTTGTGCAATGTAACAGGAATATTTAGACTTATGGATGCCACCCGTTAGATAAAATACGGAACGGTTCCGTATTTCACTGAAAAAATAAACGTCTTTCGAGATGAGTTTCCGGATTCGACCATATTAATGACCTAAGGCTCGTATTTGTGTGTGTTATTATATTATAATTAAGTCTATGATTTGTTAGAGCAGTCTGACTGAGCAATGGTAGGCACTAGCAGGCTCGTGAGCATTCACTCAAACAGCACTTTCGTGCTTTTTGCCAGCAGCTCTTCCCTGTGCTTCAAGCACAGCCCTGTTTATGACTTCAAGCCCATCAACTCCCGAGATTAGGCTGGTGTAACCGATATGAAATGGCTAGCTAGTTAGCGGGGTGCGCGCTAATAGCGTTTCAAAAGTCACTCGCTCTGAGACTTGGAGTAGTTATTCCCCTTGCTCTGAATGGGTAACGCTGGTTCGAGCCCAGGTAGGAGCGAGGAGAGGGACGGAAGCTATACTGTTACACTGGCAATACTAAAGTGCCTATAAGAACATCCAATAGTCAAAGGTTAATGAAATACTAATGGTATAGAGGGAAATAGTCCTATAATTCCTATAATAACTACAACCTAAAACTTCTTACCTGGGAATATTCAAGCCTCATGTTAAAAGGAACCACCAGCTTTCATATGTTCTCATGTTCTTCTTCAACACTTTTTTTGCATTATTTAAACCAAATTGAACATGTTTCATTATTTATTGGAGGCTAAATTGATTTTATTGATGTATTATATTAAGTTAAAATAAGTGTTAATTCAGTATTGTTGTAATTGTCATTATTACAAATAAATAAAAATACATTGTAAAAAAAATTGGCCGATTAATCGGCATCTGCTTTTTTTTGGTCCTCCAATAAATCGGTATTGAAAAATCATAAATCGGTCGACCTCTAGTGTAAACATGAGTTTGTATGTGCCTCCTCATGCCTAGGCCTTTGCGTTACGTAGGCAGTCAATGACTAACAAACTGCACCAACAACCTTAGGGGAGTTCTTTCAGTCCAGCTCAGAGCAAGGTTTGACCTTTTCCAAAAAAGTGACATGGTATAGGGAAGAAAACGCTATACAGAACTTAGACATGTTACCAGAGAGAACCTAGAGCCTAGAGAGCTGAAAACATCTGTCACAGATACATGTTGTCTAAAACACTTCCTGTATTTTGTCATAGTTGGCAATACAAGCATTAATATCAACATTAGGGAACGAGAAAATCAAACAGGAGTTTGATAATATCTGATAAATCGGTAGGTAAATCCCTAACGCACAAGGGGGAGGGGGGCTGTAAAGAAATGGATATATATGCAAATGTCCTTCAAAGCTAGACAGTGTGACACGCTGTCACGTGGAAGGTTAGAAAACCAATGGCACTAGTCAGATAAAGACTAAACATATAAGCTGAACTCTTCAGGGGATCTTATCAAAATAAAGCCCAACGGTTACAGTCAGGTTTCACAAGGTTTGGCCTAGAAGTAGAGAATTTAATGAAGGAAAGAGCCAACCAGACTGAATGCTGCTCTCACGAAAGAAACGTAGTCAAATCTGTTTGGTTCCCATGCTTGGCCAACCTGTAGTCATTTTTAAAAATAATAGTTAAACAGTGCTGGAAAATGTAGAACACGATACTATATAAAATAGGCCAACTATAAGTAATCATTTAAAATAAAATACAGTGCTAATCAGGGCCTACAACTAATGAAGCCATGACAGTTACAAAGACTGTTCTAAGCCCAACATACTTTCTCCCCAGGCCACAGGCTAACACAAATGTCCATACCATAGCCTAACACACACATAAATGCACAGTGCAACCTTCCAGTTAACCCTAAGCTGCTGAACAATGGTGAGGCATGGACCAACTATGTATCAAATACGCACAAAATGATTTAGATGAAGGTGATCGATGGCAATTACCAGGGGAACAATGTTTGAAGGAACGCCTTACATATGGAACACCTATCCTAACAGGAACATGTCACAGGTTTAGGCCTAGGTTACATATGGAACACCTATCCTAACAGGAACATGTCACAGGTTTAGGCCTAGGTTACATATGGAACACCTATCCTAACAGGAACATGTCACAGGTTTAGGCCTAGGTTACATATGGAACACCTATCCTAACAGGAACATGTCACAGGTTTAGGCCTAGGTTACATATGGAACACCTATCCTAACAGGAACATGTCACAGGTTTAGGCCTAGGTTACATATGGAACACCTATCCTAACAGGAACATGTCACAGGTTTAGGCCTAGGTTACATATGGAACACCTATCCTAACAGGAACATGTCACAGGTTTAGGCCTAGGTTACATATGGAACACCTATCCTAACAGGAACATGTCACAGGTTTAGGCCTAGGTTACATATGGAACACCTATCCTAACAGGAACATGTCACAGGTTTAGGCCTAGGTTACATATGGAACACCTATCCTAACAGGAACATGTCACAGGTTTAGGCCTAGGTTACATATGGAACACCTATCCTAACAGGAACATGTCACAGGTTTAGGCCTAGGTTACATATGGAACACCTATCCTAACAGGAACATGTCACAGGTTTAGGCCTAGGTTACATATGGAACACCTATCCTAACAGGAACATGTCACAGGTTTAGGCCTAGGTTACATATGGAACACCTATCCTAACAGGAACATGTCACAGGTTTAGGCCTAGGTTACATATGGAACACCTATCCTAACAGGAACATGTCACAGGTTTAGGCCTAGGTTACATATGGAACACCTATCCTAACAGGAACATGTCACAGGTTTCGGCCTAGGTTACATATGGAACACCTATCCTAACAGGAACATGTCACAGGTTTAGGCCTAGGTTACATATGGAACACCTATCCTAACAGGAACATGTCACAGGTTTAGGCCTAGGTTACATATGGAACACCTATCCTAACAGGAACATGTCACAGGTTTAGGCCTAGGTTACATATGGAACACCTATCCTAACAGGAACATGTCACAGGTTTAGG
The DNA here is from genome assembly GCF_002021735.2 of Oncorhynchus kisutch. Lineage (NCBI taxonomy): Eukaryota > Metazoa > Chordata > Actinopteri > Salmoniformes > Salmonidae > Oncorhynchus > Oncorhynchus kisutch. The sequence goes on from NC_034190.2 coordinate 24,116,583, forward strand.
CCTAGGTTACATATGGAACACCTATCCTAACAGGAACATGTCACAGGTTTAGGCCTAGGTTACATATGGAACACCTATCCTAACAGGAACATGTCACAGGTTTAGGCCTAGGTTACATATGGAACACCTATCCTAACAGGAACATGTCACAGGTTTAGGCCTAGGTTACATATGGAACACCTATCCTAACAGGAACATGTCACAGGTTTAGGCCTAGGTTACATATGGAACACCTATCCTAACAGGAACATGTCACAGGTTTCGGCCTAGGTTACATATGGAACACCTATCCTAACAGGAACATGTCACAGGTTTAGGCCTAGGTTACATATGGAACACCTATCCTAACAGGAACATGTCACAGGTTTCGGCCTAGGTTACATATGGAACACCTATCCTAACAGGAACATGTCACAGGTTTAGGCCTAGGTTACATATGTGACGGAAACAACAGCTAAACCATGCAATAACCAGGTCATTTAATAACCCTAATATGGTTATGGCCTCCATTTCTATAGCATATTGACTACAGCATGACCATTCACAGGTTCACATTATGTGACCACTAACATAATGTGACTAAAACAACAACTAATCTAAACATTGAATGATTCAATGAAACTGGCCAAGATAACTTTTGAAATAATGTTTTGATGATACTTGGAAATGATTGCCGATCTCTGGCCAATACATACAAACAAACTATAAAATCGGTGGCTCTGAATAAGAACTTCAGCTAAACTACTATTTTGGAAACAGAACTTCCTGCCTCTACATTGAGAGCGCCCATCATCATGCCCTCAAAATATAAAGAAAAACACATATTCCCACATTGGAACAATGCCCTGGGTGCATATGCTTTCCGACAATTTCAATGATTCCCTGCCAGACCAAAATGTCAAAACGTAAACAATGGAAAGAATAAGTTGAAATAGCCTAACATGTGTGTCTGGTCGCAGATACAAGCATCTCTAGCCAAGATGTAGGCTTAGCTTTGATGGAGAAGGCTAGGGGACACTTATTTGACAGTTGTGACAGAAAAGTATGGGATGATTCAAAATTATAGTTCTTAAATAATGGTGTAGATGAAATCACTCTCACTGTGCAGCCGAACAGCGTTGAAAGATTTACGATGGGTTTAATAATAATATAATACATGACACTTAGCAGACTGTTATCCAAAGCCACCTGCAGTAGTGTGTGAATATATTTTGAGTGTGTGCAAGTGATCCCTGCAGGGATTTAACCCGCGGTCTTTGTGTTGCCAGAGTTTGAATGCACAGCATTCACACAAGATACACAATCCCTCTCCATCTGCACAACTAACTCATTCATTCAACCCCATACTATTTAAAGGCAAGATCAAATATTGGAGTTTGGAAGAGAGGCCGGTTGTGTTCACTGTTCAAGGTGATGAGGTCACCTATTAATCAGTCATAATAGCTCTCTCATTAAGTGTGGCTGACAGTTCAGCACAGGGTCACACAAGGAATGTCACTAGCAGGACAGGCTCTTTACATGAGAGATTCCTATAGAGCTGTCCAAAAGTAGTGCACTAGGTGCCATTTTGGAAGCCTGTGGCTCTGGTCAAAAGTAGTGCACTAGCTTAATATAGGACGTAGCTCACAGATTTGCAGTATGGATACTTTCATCAGGAAGTAGATGGTTGTTGTGGTGTTGTGTTCCTTTAATGCCAAGCCTATTACCGGAAGCTGCCGTGACTTTGTTTTACAGCTTCACGAGAGCATAGTGGACTGGCTAATTAACTGATGCGTCTCACACACACAGTTTTCAGTGTAGTTTACAACACTCTCTCTCTCTGAAGTTATACCTGGAGAGAGTTCAAAAGAAATCCCTTGTAGTTAATGACTTCAAGTGTCAAAAGGAACGTATATTAGATAACACCTACGTAAACATATTCACTGTCCCATTGTTCATAACTTGACATGAGGGGACATGTCACAGGTTTAGGCCTAGGTTACATATGGAAGTGATCTGTCCCCCCCACCCCACCTGAAGATAAAACGGTTCCATTTTCACCATTAAAGCCATTCATGCCACAGTATTCCAAATCACTCCCAGCCTGCAGTCCTCTATAAGCCTGCTTTACAAGCAATATGCTTAAAGACCTGTAACCATAACGGCACAACTTTACAGCTTCGCCACTTCTCGTCTCACGAATCCTCCTTTGTACAACAAGGTATTGATTGTTCTATACATAATGGGTTATGAGCCCAGATTCAATATACTATGGAAATGCAAGCAGCAGATGTACTCTGCAGAACACCCCCGCTCAAAATCAATGCCTCAACAGAATGCCCCTGTAGCAATGAGAGTTAGGCCTGTCTCTACTCCAACAGAGAACTGACAGAGTGTTAGCCAACTTCAAACAGATGGTTTTAAACACCTTCCTGTTATTTCTGGTTCATATATGCTAGATTTCAGCTAAAGGTGATTTGTTAATAGGGCCTTTTGAGTCACGATGAATGAAAATGAATGAGACTGTTGTGGGACCATCACTCTACAGGGGTTCACCAAGTCTAAGGTTCTGAGAGATGACATCACCATCATCATGCTTAAAGTTGCACGATACAGTAATTTCTCCACCATTTCCTGGTTGGTAAACATCTAGTTTGCTTAATTTCAGTTTATGTAACAGAATAAGCTAGTATAGTGTAGGAAATCATTGTACCATCTAAAACAGCTGTGAAGTATATTTTCCATAAGCAAAAATATTGTTGTTTCAGCTGTTTGACGCTGATGTACAAAAAAGACACAAAAACATAACTTAGCGGGAGGCATAGAAATAACGCACATAGAACAGATCTACCGCTTCTTAGACTTGCTTTCAAGTAGAATGATAGTTATAGAACTCACATTTCTATGTGAATTTGGTCAGTCAAAAAGTTACATATTGCCACTTTAAAAGGTAATGTGATGGAACGTCAGAATATGTCACCATGGCCTGAACACTTTCAGCAGTGACCAACCAGAGTGTGAGCAGGAAGGAATGAATAGCCTGTCTCCTAACAGACCTGTCTGTCACCCATTATCAAACAAACAACATTTATGCACAGACTAGTGCATGCTGCACAGTTACATGGAACACCTATCCTAAACAGTTACATCTGAGAAATCTAGCCTTTAGAATATCATATGCTTTCTATGAGATTGTATGATAAGACTGCTCATTTTGGGGGGCTTTTACATTCTGTGCGCTGCAATGCAGAATGGGATTCAACCCAAGTCATAGGGCCAACTGTCCAGTGCCCTGCACCTAAAATGTGCAGAACATCTCCATATTGCATTCATCATCTCTGGCTTGACACAGAGTAAGGTCACGGGTCAAGGCTTTCTAGGGGGTCTGGGTCATGGTATCCCATAGTCAAAGTGACAGTACTACTAGACCTGCAGAATTTGCATTGCACACCTGGGTACTGTAGTCATATTTGGGTCTCCTATTTTGAAAGAGGGTGAATAGAGACCTGGTAGCTAGAGAAATGCATTGGAATACCCTGTCTCTACCTCTTCTAGAATCCATGCAATCATAAGTGCTGGGAAAGAATAGCAGTCCAAAATAGCATTTCACCTCTTAGATGGATGTATTTATCTGTCAAATATAGTACATTGCACTCTCCTGTAAGGTGTCGAATAACAGTGCAGCTTTAGAAAAAAAGTGTTTGCAACGAGCAGGAGCAGCACTTGCAATATAATTATCGTGTTTACGACTCGAAATGCACTCGCCCCTGCTAGGCCTCAGTGTTGTCATAAGCGAACGACCTTCCCTCGACTACGTCATTCTTTCCATTCCTTAGCACCGGCAAACAAGCGTACGCTTGACAAGATACCTACATAAATGACTATGTCACACTAATCATGATTGGTATTTAGTTAATCATTTTAACATGTCCAATATGTGGTTGCCGTTGCCAGTATTCTAGAAATGTAACCCGTATTTAGCTTAACTGGCGCGCGCTGGCCTGGGGGTACAGTAACTGCATCATCACCATAATAATATAATAGCCACCGAGACCATACATCGAAAGCCCAAAGCAATTGTTTGAACGTTAAACAACAGTTAATATGCATGTCTGCTTTCGAAGTATCCCCTCGATGCCAATTCATTATTTGAACATGACAACATTTTGCTACTGGATCCATAATCATTCATACGAAATACGCAATCAATTACATCATTTTCAGGGTTAGTAAGGTATGTTAGTTACTATTTCTGGATAGGCTTATAAACACACAATGTTGAGCAAAATAATGTTTGCGTGCTAGTGATGCTGATGCGTCTAGCAGAGACCCCCGATCTGACCCAATTAGCTTGCTAGTTATAGCAACATATTGCATATTTAGCTTTGGAAGCAATAAATGATGGACAAGCGGGTACTACTGCACCTTTGAAAACAGGCGAGTTGGGACACTGCTCGGGTGAGCCCTTGCTGTCCGGCGGCGATCGTCTTTGCCTTGCGACCAGCCTGCCCTCCACCGAGCCGTTTCCACCCGGATTCGCGAGTAGCAGCTGCGTCGGACTGCCAGGACTGTTGCAACCGGACGTCGATGTCGGTCCTGTATTGCTCGCGATTGTGAATGAAGAGGAGCAGGAGCGGGTTGGGCTGTGTTGACTTCCACGCAAGAGCTGGTACGGCACAGTGGCACGAATAGGCTGCAGCCGGATCGTGGTGGTGTTGCAATTGCTGCAGCCGGCTGGAGAGATGGTTGGAGAGCCGTCACCGCTGCGCTTGACCCTCTTTTGCTGCTGTTGGGTTGAATTGGTTGCTGATGATGCTGTCGACATGATGTTGATTGCCACAGTGAAACTCTTCCAGTTGAAAAACTTGCCAAAAATACAAAGTAGTCTTGAATAAAACTCAAGTTACCGGAAAGTACTTTCGTTGGCTTGCTCAAGTATATAAATGTGACATAAGAAAGCAAGTTGGTAACTTTCCCAAAAAAGTTAGCTGGAACATTTGTTTTTGTAAAAGTCTAGTTGAGAGTAAACTGCTTAGCTACCTACATTTTTCGCACTTTTTCTGCTACTTGTCATTTTTGAAGTGTTCGAACAAGTATGATTCCCGAAAAACTCTCAATTAAACATCTTCATATTGAACAAAAACGACTTTAACCACGAACTGTACTTATAAAAGCGCAATCACAACATAGCTAGCTAGTTTTGTCTCAATGTTGTCTGTCTTGCAACACGCAACCCCTTTCCTGTGTTCCTCCTCTGTCAAAACTACTGGTTGACGAATCAGGGCGTGGCAAAATCACTCACTGTAAAGCTCTGATTGGTCAAAATAATACTGTAAGGTCGAGGTCATTGGCCAAATTCTAAGCATCCACCAATCGATTCATTGAAGTTTGTTGAAAATTCAACGTAGACTGCTCTCGAGATAGCTAAAAGGACTACCCTGAGTGACGCAGAGTTACATTGATACGGAGTTAAATCTTAGAGAAATGGGTTGTGCAGAATATTCCGTAAAAATAGAAAGGTTATCTGAGTTGTTTATGTTGATAACTGCACTGTATCCCTAATGCCGAGTGAAAAACAACTGGGAACTCGGAAAAATATGTCAAATCATGACGTCGGTGATCTTTAAATCAGAAAGTCGGAGCTCTAGAAAGACGCAGAGTTCCCGAGTTGGATGACCAATCAAATCGATTTTACCCCAAGCGGCTTTAGACCAGTCATCGTCATGGCATTGACAAGTTTGAGTAAATTTAAACAACCACTGCACAGTTTAAAGATTAAACTATTGTATCTAGACCCTTCCTAAAATGCAACATATTGCTGTTCAAACACATTTATTACAGATTTACAAAGTACTAAACTTGCACCATATGTATTTTCCCTACCAACAAGACAAGAATCATCACAATAGTTTACATCGTTTTTAATAGTCTGCTTTTGTACAAATTTGATCAAGTTCTTTCACCCACATTCAAACATAAGATTATGTATAGCTGATTCACAAATCAAATGCATGTACAATTAAAACACAAAGAGGATACAGAACCAAAATAAAAGGCATTGGACAAGGACTGAAAAGGAAGTAAAGCTGAAGACAGGGTTCAGAATAAGGGGGTGTAAACTTGGCAGATTTACCACAAGGTAAAATGGTTTGCTTTTTAAAGTGGCATTCAAACTTCTTCAGAGGTAGGCACATTTTCAAAGGACGCACAACTGCATGTTCAGAGGTTAACCAGATGTACGATTGCATGTAACATCCTCCATAACTCTTAATATCAATTTGAAGTTACAGTACTTGCAGTGTTGGGGAGTAGTGAAGTACTGTACATGTAGTTCAACTAGTGACTTAACAACATTTTTGCAGTAGCTTGGTGGTAGTTGAACTAAATTGAAATCAAGGTAGTGTTTTCAGTAGCGAATTACTTTTTTGCCATTTAATGGTGTGGCTAACTACTGGAACTACATTCTACTACTCTTTTCCAAAAATAAAATATGGGTGAAATAGGCAATAATCTTTATTTTTCAGCATCAGACCGTCCAAATTCTCACTTGAATTTTGTTGTGATTAATTGGATACATTTCATATTAGTTTAACATCTAACTACAGCGTGATCTGTTCAAAGTAGCTTCCCCAACACGGAGTACATAATATCAGGATAACGTGCAAATACTTGGCTGATGGTCAGGTATGAAAACAGAAGCAGGTGGTAAGTAGGGCAGATAGGGAAGATAGCATGTAAAACATATCCTCTAACCCAATATGACATATAGTGCATTCTGAAAGTATTCAGACCCCTTCACATTTACTTACATTACAGCCTTATTCTAAAATGGATTAAATGCATTTTTTCCCTCATCAATCTACACACAATCATGTCAAAGCAAAACAGGTTTAGACATTTTTGCAAATTTACAAAAACTTAAAAACAGAAATACCTTATTTACAAAAGTATTCAGACGCTTTGCTATGAGATTTGAAATTGAGCTCTGGTGCATCCTGTTTCCTTTTATCATCCTTGAGCTGTTTCTACAACTTGATTGGATTAAATTCAATTGATTGGACATTATTTGGAAAGGCACACACCTGTCTATATGAGGTCCCACAGTTGACAGTGCATGTCAGAGCAAAAACCAAGCCATGAGTTCGAAGGAATTGTCTGTAGAACTCCGAGACATTATTGTGTTGAGGCACAGATCTGCAGAAGGGTACCAAAAAATGTCTGCAGCATTGAAAATCCCCAAGAACACAATGGCCTCCATCATTCTTAAATGGAAGAAGTTTGGAATTAACCAAGAGACTCTTCCTAGAGCTGACCGCCTGGCCAAACTGAGCAATCGGGGATAAGGGCTTTAGTCAGGGAGGTGACCAATAACCCGATGGTCACTCTGACAGAACCTTCCAGAAGGACAACCATCTCTGCAGCACTCCACCAATCAGGCATTTATAGTAGAGTGGCCAAAAGGAAGCCAATCCTCAGTAAAAAGGCACAGAACAACCTGCTTGGAGTTTGCAAAAAGGCACCTAAAGGACTCTCAGACCATGAAAAACAAGATTATCTGGTCTGATGAAACCAACTATTTTGCCTGAATGCCAAGTGTCACATCTGGAAGAAACTTGGAACCATCCCTACAGTGAAGCATAGTGGTGGCAGCATCATGCTGTGGGGATGTTTTTCAGCTGGAGGGACTGGGAGACTAGTTAGGCTCGAGAGAAAGATGAACAGAGCCAAGTACAGAGAGATCCTTCATGCAAACCTGCCACAGAGTTCTCAGGACCTCAGACTGGGGCGAAGGTTCACGTTCCAACAGGACAACGACCCTAAGCACTCAGCCAAGACAATGCAGGAGTGGCTTCGGGACAAGTCTTTGAATGTCCATGAGTGGCCCAGCCAGAGCCCAGACTTGAACCTGATCGAGCATCTCAGGAGACCTGAAAATATCTGTGCAGTGATGCTCCCCATCCAACCTGACAGAGCTTGAGAGGGTCTGCAGAGAATGGGAGAAACTCCCCAAATACAGGTGTGCCAAGCTTGTAGCATCATAACCAAGAAGACTTGTAGCTGTAATCACCGCCAAAGGTGCTTCAACAAAGTACTGAGTAAAGGGTCTGAACACTTATGTAAATGTGATGTCAGTTTTTCATTATGGGGTATTGTGTGTAGATTGAGGGGGAAAAAACAATTTAATTACTTTTAGAACAAGGATGTAACGTAACAAAATGTGGAAAAAGTCAAGGGGTCTGTATACTTTCCAAATGCACTGTATTTCCTATGTACCAGCTACTACTAATAAAAACACAGTACTCACGATTTTAGAGGTCAACCATCTTTAGAGAAACCCCCTCAGTTAAAAATGACAAGATAAATGAAAACAATCTATTGTTAATAGCAAACATGCACAACAACAACAAATTAACCACACCATAACTAAACCCCCAAAACACATCCAAGTAAACCAAATAAACTAAGTTACTCAAACCCACCCCAAAATACAAAGCAAACAACTGTAGCCTTCCACGCCGGTGAATATTTTTTTTTTTTAAATGCTATGTTAGGTCAGTGATTGAATTACAAAGAGAGGAAGAGGCCTGGGGAAATCCACAGTATCATTTAACACAGACAGATATAAATACCCTTGGTTTCCAGGTATGCACAGCAAAGGATTGTCCAGACAGGGTAAATCCCAAATATTTCATAATGTATGCAGTAGTAAGGCTGCAATTCACACATGCAGCCCAATTCAGATTTTCTTGCACAATTATTGGCAAAAGAACTGATCAAAAAAAGAATAATTTGGCTGTGTGTGTAAATGCAGCCTCTATGGATGATTTCACATGATGTGGAAAACCACAACATGACACTGAAAATAACAGCAACTTATGAGACATCTTTTCAGGTTCTTGAGTGGTTGTCTTAGGAGTTAACTTCAAATAATAGTCCTAAAAAGTATTTTAACTATATACAATTGGTATTTTCTTGCCCCCTCACATTTGTACAGCAGTCAGAGGTAACTGAACTATGTGTGTGTTCACAAGATAATTTGTTTGCCAGTGTGCAATGAATGCAGTATATGTGACAGGATACCTTGAAACACTGTCAAATCTGAACTGTGCCATGAAGACTGGGGGAAACTTGGTTGGATCAGAATAAATAACAATAAATACAACGTTTGGGAAAGTTACAACACATGAGAGCCAGCCGTCAGCCATGCTGATGATGATCAAGAGAGAAAGGCCACATAAGAGTCACCATATCGAGTGATTCCTGATAATACATGTTGAAAAATAGGGGATATATATTCTTACATGTTAAAATAGATCAGAAAGCTACATAGTTCCTCTATAGAAATGCTTATGCTACACAAACGCTTTTTCCAAGTGTTTTGTAAAAGCATTCTTAACTTCATGGGCAAAAGTGAGGACAGCAGAGAGAAAACATCGTAACCAAATAAAGAATACGTGTAATTTCCTTTATAAGATTTGAAAACTATCTGAAATCTGTCTCATGCGTACATTAGTGCAAACCCAAAGGTCAATCAGTGACTTCTAAACTAACAGCAACAACAGGTGAATCTACAGACCCAGACACTGTTCAAATGAAACACAAAGCTATGATGAAGCATGCCAGTCAGACATGAAGCTAGCACTCTTCTGATACACACCGTTCTTAAAACAGTGAACCAGCACTACTATGACAGGCGCATCAGAAAGTGATTCGCCTTGAACTAGTAGTCTACAATCTTAATGGTGGAACTCTGCGAACCCATCTACCTACATACTGTGTGTAACCTAAATCACTGCCGGCAGGTGCAGTTTTGACCCCAACTGACTCACACCTGTTTTCTAACTCTGATCATCACAATAACCAGGTTCACCATTAATTATAGTACTACCATTCTCAGACAGAACCTATAGAACTGAAACTAAACCTGAATGGTAACGAGCCAAGACAGTCCAGGGTAGTGTTCAGTAGGGCAAACGTAGCTAAACACTTTGGAAAGGAAAACAAACATGTGCCTTTCTTATTGGACAAGCCCAGGTAGTCCCGTCTTGTTTCAGTACGTTTTCATCTGTTTGCTGCCCAATGAACACGACCCAGGGTTGACGTAGGGCTGGTATTGGAGGGGAGGTTGACAGATCAAAAGGTCAGCGGTCATAGTCAGCAAGTAAACTATCTACAGGTCAATGGTCACAGAGCACAGAGTTCTCCAGGGTGAAGTCGTAGGTGAAGGAGGCCAGGTTGTGGTTGATGTCTTGGGACAACATCAGCATCTCAGAGAAGAGGGGGAACCCAGGACCCCCTGTCTGCATGGCCAAAACATGGGGGGCCAGGGTGAATGGGACATCTCCTAGTAGCTCTGGGAGAGACAGTGCTGCCTCCACTATGGGCGCGGGGGGCTTCCACATAGGTCCTGGTGATGGGGCGATCACTGAAGGTGGAGCAGGGGCTGGAGAGTGGTGGGCCTGGGTAGGTGTGGTACTGGAGGACTAAGGAGAAGAGTTGAGAAAACATCCACCTTCAGACATTGCATTTAGAAACAAGTGTAGGCTACACAATGAAAAAGGAACACTTAACGTGGCTAACTTTTGTCAGACATGAAAACAGATTGATGCCGATGAGGTTTCAGAACTCGGCAAAGTCCATGGGAGGAAGTCACTAGGGTGCTGTCCCAAACCGTAACCTTAGCAACTCAACTAGTGTACCAGTAAGTGTACTACTAAACACAAGCAAGCGTCACACAATACAATTATTCTTGCCTGTCTACCATGATATTAAATCGGCCTACTATTTGTACTCTTCAATTGACTTATTTGATTCAAAAGGATTTGGTGTACACATAAAGTGCTAGATTGGAGACTTGAGCAGTGCTTCGGGCCTTGGAATAAAAGCCTAAATGCAGAGAAGATGTTACAGGAAATGGCTTATTCCTCTTCAATTAAGAGAGCATTCGGTTGGGACGTAACCACGGAAACGTCCTTAAAAGAGTCTGAGTGTTGGTTCTCTCAAACACGGTGGTTGACGAGGACTCATTTGGGAGCATGATCAGCAAGCAGTGTGTGGTGCTTTGCTTTTTCATGACTTCTAGCACTTCACATGTAAAGTAACGTTACATCTTAACCACTAATTACCTCTGTAATAACCAATACAGAACACTGTAGGTAGTAGTCCTGCCATCCGGCCCTCCATATGTTTCATATATTGCCCATAACACAGGAGAGTGTGTGAAGCTGGACAGGTTTATATTGGTGGAGGTAGGAGTTTGTACATCATGTAGGTGAAGGGTGCGCAACATGGAGGCAAAGCACTGTAGATAACACTCATTGAATGGGAGCCAAGCAGCAGTGCCATGTCACCATATGCAGCTTACGCTTCAACACACACACACACACACACACACACACACACACACACACACACACACACACACACACACACACACACACACACACACACACACACACACACACACACACACACACACACACACACACACACACACACACACACACACACACACACACACGCCTTGATTAAACCCATAATAATGACCACAGGCGACTTCAAGGACCAACCAGATCAAACAGAGAACTAGCAGCAACACCATAGAGCTTTTCTACAGCCACCATATGTCCAGACTGCAGTCCAGACCCAGTGTAGCAGGCATGGAGCGTGCTGAATTGTAGTGGCATGTGATGGTCCTCAAGTCTCTGTGTGTGTGTGTGCAGGATCACACCCATGCCACTCAGCATCTGTCCCCAACACAGCAGCAACAGACTGTAGGCAGACTATATGAAGGCAGGATGAGCCAGTCAGTCTCTATGCCGTCTGTTTAAGTCTACAACAGTTGTGTTTCCTGGTACTGAGGACAGCATTTACGAGACAAACCACTTGGCAGTTTTGAGTAACATCGCCCAGGTTGGGTCCTAAATGACACTACATTGGCCTTTCTCCTACATAGCGTTCTAGTTTAGACCAGAGCCCATAAAGAGTGTTATACTGCATGTTCTGCATAGCGTTGCCCCCTAGTTATAAAAGACAATCACCTTTGATGGTTGCACAATAACGTTACATGATGGTTTGCTGATGTTCGCGTTCTGGGTCATCTTCCTCTGTTCTTCCACAGTTTCACCTGGAGAGGAAAACAAAAAAGAAAGATATTCTGTCATTATACACCACGGGCCGAGGCCTGGATTCTTCATCAACATACATGTGCACGAGACCCACTACTAGCCCCATCTACAATGGCCTACTTGCCCTGTGGTCTTCAGAACAGAAGTCATTAGCCTCTTTGGGTTATTTTTTCCGTCTTCTGGGAAAGCAGGTCAATTGGGTGATTAGACGTGGTTTAACGAACGGAGTGGCATTCTGATCACATTAATGGATTACACAGCATTAACAAAGTAACACAGTAATACTGTTCCACAGAGCACTATGTGGATCAGAGCATGTCTGCAGCTCTCTCTGGTATAATAGCCTGTGTTCCCAACCCCATTCCTCTCTCTGGTGTAGCCTAGCCTGTGTTCCCAACCCCATTCCTCTCTCTGGTGTAGCCTAGCCTGTGTTCCCAACCCCATTCCTCTCTCTGGTGTAGCCTAGCCTGTGTTCCCAACCCCATTCCTCTCTCTGGTGTAGCCTAGCCTGTGTTCACAACCCCATTCCTCTCTCTGGTGTAACCTAGCCTGTGTTCCCATGTCATCTGGGGGAGAACGACTGGGCCTTAGTAACTAGACTAATTAACTGCACATTGTCGTCTCCTCTTCTCCCTCTATCTTCTCCTCTGTGACCATTGCCATCTCCACTCCTCACTCCCCTTTCCTCTGGGACTGAACTCTTTCTTCTCCTCTGTGACCATTGCCATCTCCACTCCCCTTTGCTATGGGACTGAACTCTTTCTGCAGCATGAAGTCATCCTCCCTGATCTCACCAGATTCCTTTGATCTGAGCTCAGTGTCTCCAGTCACCCAATGTCTCTCTCTATAGAGGGTAAATGATCGCCATGAAAGGGAACGGAGGCCCAGAGCCCCATGATAAAAACAGACGTTGCGTTACTCTGCATGGGATCAATATGGGATCTATCAGCTTACTCTAGTCTAGTAGTAAAATGTCTCTCGGCTTCAGTAACCTCAAATTCAGATGATTTTTTATTTAAAAAGATGCACTATGCAGAAATAATTTCCTGGTAGCTAAAATTCGAATGGTTCACTTAATTTCAGTTTGTGACAAAACAAGCACGTATAGTGTAGAGAATAATTGTACCACCTAAACCGCTGTGAAATATATTTTCCATAACTAAAAATATTGTATTTTCTTTTAGCAGTTTGAAGCTTGTGTACAAAACCTAATGTAAAAGACACAAAAACTAAACTTAAAAACGGAAGCACAGAAATACTGCACATAGAACAGATCTACAGTTTCTTAGACTTGCTTTCAATGAGAATGACAGATCTATAACTTACATTGTGAATGTGAATTTTGTCAGGTCGCACAAAAAGTTGTACATATTGCAACTTTAAAATCTTTTTAAATAAAAATATTTTGTCTAGTGTCTTACTTTTCCATTATCATATTCATATTTCCATCCATGTTTGAGGCATATAAGTATGCAATATTAATTCATTCTATGCCTTGTATTTAAAGCTTTGATTTGCCCCTTTTAGTCCTACGGGTACAAATGTTCCCACAATTTCATCACAAGATTTAGTCCACATTTCCATCCACATCTGTGAAGAAATTCTTGGCATGGTAGGTATTGTTCACCTCCAGAGCAAGTCCTCTAGGACAACAGGGGCATCTAAATAATGCCATGTAAAGTAAGCCTATGTTCTCCCTGTTATGTGTCATCAGCATTGTACATGCATGGCCTTGTTTCTGGGCTCAGTCAGTTAGAGGCCCCGCCTTCCCGTTCTCTCTCAGTCAGTAACACACAGAGCATCCGTCATCTGCTCAAGAGCATGCAGGAGTTTATACCTCCCATTCACTAAATGCTTCAGGAGGAGAGGGACAACGAGGCAAAAGCAAGAATACACACACACACACACACCTCTGCTTGATGATACAGAGGACAGGTCAGGTCAGGTCAGTTGTACTTGACTTCCCATTATAGTAAGGCTGCATGTTTTCACATTCAACATCATGGAAAGACTGTGTGTTTGGATAACTGTAAGTGAACCTGGACTGGCACACGTGTACACTACTGTTCAAAAGTTTGGGGTTTACTTAGAAATGTCCATGTTTTTGAAAGAAAAGCACCTTTGAGTGTCCATTAAAATAACATCCAATTGATCAGAAATACAGTGTAGACATTGTTAATGTTGTAAATTACTATTGTAGTGGAAACAGCAGATTTTTTAATGGAATATCTACATAGGCGTACAGAGGCCCATTATCAGCATCCATCACTCTTATGTTCCAATGGCACGTTGTGTTAGCTAATCCAAGTTTATCATTCTAAAAGGGTAATTGATCATTAGGAAACCCTTTTGCAATTATGTTACAGCTGAAAACTGTGTGCTGATTAAAGAAGCAATAAAACTGGCCTTCTTTAGACTAGTAGAGTATCTGGAACGTCAGCATGTGGGTTCGATTACAGGATCAAAATGGCCAGAAACAAAGGGCTTTCTTCTGAAACTCATCAGTCTATTCTTGTTCTGAGAAATTAAGACTATTCCATGCGAGAAATAGACAAGATCTCATACAACGCTGTGTACTACTCCCTTCACAAAACAGAGCAAACTGGCTCTGGCTCTAACCAGAATAGAAAGAGGAGTGGGAGGGCCGCGGTGAATAACTGAGCAAGAGGACAGGTACATTAGAGTGTCTAGTTTGAGAAACAGATGCCTCACAAGTCCTGAATTGGCAGCTTAATTAAATAGTACCCGCAAAACACCAGTCTCAATGTCAACAGTGAAGAGGCGACTCCGGGATGCTGGCCTTCTAGGCAGAGTTGCAAAGGAAAAGCCATATCTCAGACTGGCCAATAAAAATAAAAGATTAAGATGGGCAAAACACAGACACTGGACAAAGGAAGATTGGAAAAAAGTGATTGACAGACGAATCTAAGTTTGAGGTGTTCGGATCACAAAGAAGAAGATGATGGAGGGGTACTTGACACCATCTGTCAAGCATGGTGGAGGCAAAGTGATGGTCTGGGGGTGCTTTGGTGGTGGTAAAGTGGGAGATTTGTACAGGGTAAAAGGGATCTTGAAGGAAGGATATCACTCCATTTTGCAACGCCATGCCATACCCTGTGGACGGCGCTTAATTGGAGCCAAATTCCTCCTACAACAGGACAATGACCCAAAGCACAGCTCGAAACTACGCAAGAGCTATTTAGGGAAGAAGCAGTCAGCTGGTATTCTGCCTATAATGGAGTGTCCAGCACAGTCACCGGATCTCAACCCTATTGGGCTGTTGTGGGAATAGCTTGACCGTATGGTACGTAAGAAGTTTCCATCAAGCCAATCACACTTGTGGGAGGTGCTTCAGGAAGCATGGGGTGAAATCTCTTCAGTTTACCTCAACAGTTTGACAACTAGAATGCCCAAGGTCTGCAATGCTGTAATTGCTGCAAATGGAGGATTCTTTGACGAATGCAAAGTTTGAACGACACAATTATTATTTAAATAAAAAATCATTGTTTATTACCTTGTCAACGCCCTGACTATATTTTCCATTCATTTTACAAATCATTTCATGTATGTTTTCATGGAAAACAACAAAAGTGACCACAAACTTTTGAATGGTAGTGTGTGTGTGTCATATATATATATATAAATTATTAAAATAAAATATTTTCTGAACAGTGTCAGGTCAGGAGAGAGGCCTAAGGTTCTGGCTTGGATCATGTGCATCGACCTGCTCTGTGCAGTGTGGATCTTGTCAATGACATCACGTTATGTCATGATTCGTGCTGGAGTTGTGGGACCTGCTCAGAGCATAGACATGGTCAATGACATGCAGCTTGTCAGGCTAGCAGGCTTCTTGTAAACATCTTTGCCAGTGCAGAACAAACTAGCTCTAGTAATGCTGGACACTGTTAGTAGCCTCACAGTTATTTTCACAATCTTCTGTTAATGACCAGTGACCAATTACTAAAACACTTAGATTACTAAAACAACTTGCATGCATGCACACCCATCCTTGCATTACCTGCAATGACTTTAGGACTCCCTGGAAAACAGTGGCAATTGATACTGAGTGACCTACTATCCTGGCACAATAAATAAAGACTTCAGACAAGGAAAAGCAACATGAGGACAAATGTTAAAATGAATGTGGTGTGGGGGTGTAGGCCTTTGAACACGATGTTAGTGAAAAAGACTCCTTGTAGACACTGACAGCCATCCAAATACAAGTGAGGCTATTGTCTGTCTGCCGGCTGGGTTAAGAGCCTGTGAGAGGGAGATGGGCTCCCAGAAGAGGCACAGGCAGCTGCTCATGACTTCCGCAGTCAACCAGCACCACTCCTCAAGAGTGTCAGCTGCAGGCAGGTGCGCGCACACACACACACACACACACACACACTTTGAGGGACTGAAGGCCCTAGACTTGGATGACTTCATGACTTCAGAGATAATAAAACAAATCCTTTCTTATCAGATTCCATCTGACAGAATGGAGGAGAAAGTATTAGGTGTTACAAATTAACAGCTTAGACTGGGGAGAGATTTGCCTGATGTAGGATACAAACCTTGTCAAAGGACGTTATTGTAATAGCTCATTTGCTAATCTTCTGAGGTAAAATGAGATTCGACTCCATGACCCCCTGACAAATGTGAGCCATCCCCCCATCTAGCATCAGGGGCGGACTCTGCAGATTGTTTCCCTTAAAGCCCCCATGCAGTCTTTATAAATGTTATTTTTAAATCGTCACTGTGTGTTTATTCAATGAAAATACACCCCCCCCCCCCGAAAAAAAAAAAAGTTAGCTCTTTTTATAATTTATTTGAATTTTGACATTGAAATGCTCAGTCTGATCATGTGGGTGTGTTGACACATATGTATATTTTTACATACAAAAGCTCTTTCACTAAAAGGGCATTATAATTTTCACAATTTCAGAGTGTTATTTCGATCTTATAGTGTTGAAACATCATTGAGAAAATTGAAAATATGACTTTTCACTGCACTGCCTTGCTCCTTCTTGCTCTTTCCCTAGAGGATTTATCTTGGTCTGAATAACTAAACGTGGATGGAGGCGAGAAGGGCCACAGAAGATCAGCCTGCCAGCCACCCAGTTCCCTGCCCACTGGGATTTTCCGCTGGCTCTCTCCAACAGCCCAGCTCTGGCCCGAACATACCCAACCGGCAGGCCGCTGGCTGGGGAAGTGAAAGGGTAGTGGAGTGGCACATAATATGCCCCCTGCCATATGGACACAGACTGAGCCCCACAGATCAGCTTTGTAAGAACATCTGCTCCCTTTGGTCTGGAGCCATCAGTACCAGGAATTCTCGAAAAGTGGAAAGAGGCTGTGGTGCAGATGGCAAATGTAATGGCAGATTTCAGGGAAACAAGTAGCTACACTTTATATTTGATACAGTTAAAACTATTTAAAAAATAAATAAAAAATAATCCTCACAGAAAATGATCTTTGAATATTCATTCAATGCAACGGGACAAACTAACCTAACTGTACCTAAATTGAAAGCCACTACCCCAACTCTGACTGAAGCATAGTCCTACATTGTTGGATTTGCGCTCTGTAACAACTCCTATCAAGATTGATTACACCCAGAGTAAATCTATGAATTCCGTTTTGGTGAATTGCATTTTAAACTCCCTGGTTTCATCAGCTATCTGACTGATCCCTCCCTTACGACACACACACACACACACATACACACACTCTCTCATCATTGGCATCTTTAAATCAGAGAATGTGATTAAACAGAGCACAGTCATAGGGTTTACACTAAAACATCTGTGAGCTCAGTCAGACTCTTTCTCCTTTATCTGGGAAGAAACGCTGGCTGTGAGACTGGCTCTCTCCTGTCTGCCAAGCGAAACATACAACTCCTGACCATCTGTGTCTACTGCTTCATCAAAAGCCATACCTGGGTCCAAATACTATTTGAAATCACTTTAACTACTTCTGGCGTTAGTTTTAGCCTGTCCGGAGTGCCAGAAGGACAGTGTTTGCACTTTTGCGACTACTTTATTGGTTCCATAGTGCCAGTCAAGCGCAATCAAGCCCAGCTAAAGTATTTGAAATTATTTTGAGTACTATTTGAATCCAGGTCCACCAGCAGCGCTCCCAATCAAAGCCACGGGATAAAGAGCTAATTATACTGCACTTTCCTGGTAGAGGAAAGAGGGAGGAGGGAGATTCCTGACTAACAATAACATTTTTATTATTTTGAATTTGAAAGGTACCCACGGAAGTTGTTTCTGCCTTTGACCTTTAAAATTGGCAGGATTTTTCTTCATAAAGCAAGTAGAAATCCTATATTATCATTTTGAACTTAATGATAAACATATGCTAATTTGTTGTTATGACTTATTACCACGCCCATGAGCACGAGGAAACTTATTTTTGGCGCAACTCCTTATTTTCATTTCAGGTTCATTTCAGCCTCATGGAAGTGGTGAAAGACATTCAATGCTGGTGACAAACTTAAAACTACATGTGGACTTTTTAAGCTTATAGTATTTACTAGTGTTACAAAGTAGAGGTTCGGGATTTAGTCTTGTTGACAAAAAATATTAATAGAAATGTAAAAAAGATAAACTAAAAATATAGACCGATGTTATTGACTGAATGTGTACAGTGCTTTGAAACATTTAAAATGCCATTTTATAATACAGTAGCACTGACCATGTCATTGTGTGCAACTCTGACACAAAACCCCCACAGCATTGTTCTGGGTGATATCAATAGGCAACCAGGAGAGGCCTGGTCATTTAATTATGAAACAAGAATGGTTCAACCAGTAGAGCATTGTGGAATACACACATTTCATGGATTCAATAACAAATCACAGCATTACTTTATGTGTGTGTGTTCTGCCCAACTTGTTAAATATTTGGTAAATGTGGTCGTTTCAGAACTGAGCAGTCTACTGAGCAATAGGACGACCTGAAACGTCAAGGTTCTGTTGAACACCTAGACTTTGAGTATCAAGCAAATACACATTTCTGACTCTTACAAAGTCAGCATGTTGACGTTTGATTATTTGTTTCTCACCTATTATCACGAACCCATCTGTACCACCCTCTGACGATGACTTCTTGGAAGAGTCTTTATTACGATTTCCGAAAAAACTGAACATACTGACTCCTTACTGGGTCTGCAAAGGCGAGAAAAACAAACGTTAGCAAGCATATGGCAACATCATCACGGCACTTGGAATGAGAAAACGCATAAGGAAATCATGTTGTGTTTACCCTTTGGTATGTAGAACCTAGGAGTATGCCTGAAAGTTGATCACAGATCGCAATATCATAACTGAATACAAGTGAGTGACTTTCAGTTTGATTTCTTTCAACTTCCGAAGTATCAAATGTCACGTATGCTCTATTAGCTAAATGTTCTTTAGTGTCTAGTTAGCTAGCTGGTTATCTAGGTTTTCGTCAAAACAAAGCAAATTACTTACCCTACCAGTCTTTATTTTCGTTAAAAAGTCGAGTAAAGTAACATACACTTTTGTTGTTGTTAGATTATCTATAGGATTTCGTGTAGTTAGTCCTTGACTAGTGTGTTGTTGCTGTTGTCTTATCTGTTTCCGGTCATTCCTGTTCTGTAAATGGTCCGTTTAGAAACAATGTCGAGAACAATTTTATTCTAATCAGTTTTATAATGATTGTACCGCAATCTGTCGCTTTGAATCTGGTGTTTATATATTATACTCCATTTTAAATTATTGAAGTTTTATTGATATGAAATTATCCGTGCATGTGACATTTAAATATTAATATGAGGAACGATAGTTAACATCAGCTTCTGTCCGGGGAAATAATGTAGCATAGAACAACGAGGAAACGTCGCCGTAACAAAGTATTTCCCGCGCTATCGCCTGCTTGTTTTACTCAATCGTAGCTAGAATTTCAAGTTGTGTTCTGCAAAATCTATCGAAATGGCAGTTTTCGAGTCACCAAAACCCAGAATAAACCATTCTATGCTGTCTCAATATATCAGCAGGGCGATTTGCTTCGTTGGACGTGTTGAGAAGGTAATATGTTAGTGCTGTCGTTAGTTCAGCACTAGAAATTGGATGGCCGTCTTGACGAAAGGATCGTGGTGGTACACAGCCACACATGGCAATGAAATTCGCTACTTTTATAACTAACTAGCTAGTTTGCATGACTAAATCGCAATTCATTATTTTGTCGTCTATAACAGGTCCATCCAACTGGAAAATCATTCACTCTTTCGGATGGAGAAGGGAAGTCTGCATCAGTGGAACTTAACGAGCCGGTGAGTACAGTTGCAAGACTTAACCAACCAACTACAGTAGCCTGGCTGAACAGTAGTTATCTTCTAGGAATTAGGAATGAAACGATCTGACAATGACAACATGGCATCACAAAACTGAAAGTAAGCATTGTACTTGAGTTTCAAAGGCATATGGCTATTAGTGCATTGCCTGCTGTAACATTGTTTCTCTTTCCCAGCTTGATGAGGAGCTGAGTGGGGTGGTGGAGGTGGTTGGTGTAGTGTCCAACAAAGGGGCAATAATGGCCTCCGCATACAACATGCTCAGAGAAGACCAAGGCATTCCTTTCGGTAAGTATGTCATCTCTCCTGTGGAAAAGGGAATGTGTTCTCAAAGGTACACTCTGCAAAGTTACATCATTATACACAGTGACTTCCTCCAACAAAATCTTTAAAAAAAATATGCTCTCTTACCAATGTGGACAGCGCAGCTTACCTCAAGGGAGAGCACAGATTTGGGAGAAACAGTAGTGGTAGTCTTACTTGAATTATTGTTGATGATGTTGCCCCACGGTGTGATATTGCTGAGTGAACTTTTTATCTTGCCAAAGACTTTGACGTCTCTTTGTTTTTTTTTACTGATCTATGTTTTTGCATATAATATTTGTTTTTTGTGGGGGGTTTTTCTTTCAGACTTGGAGTTGTACAATGAAGCCCTGAAAGTCATCCATGAATACCCCCAGCACTATCCGTTTGAATTAGCCACCAGTGGATGAGCACTATCCACTTATTCATTCAGATCATTGTCAATGTGAACCTCAATTGTCTTGTTGCCTTTTTATTTTCTATATATCTCAGTTCTAAATAGATATGTATAGTTTTTCTTTCTATTTCTTTCTTTTGAAAATAAAAGACTTTAACTTGTCTGTGTTTAGTCATTATAACAATCTTTGTAAATAAACCTAAAATAACCTATGATAGAGTTTGAGATTATCAGCATCAACTGAACTGTGCATTATTGACATCTCAACCAAGTTACTTTCTCAGGATAATTGATATAAACTGTATTTCAGATCTGAATTGAAATGGCTGTGTTATAGTACCCTCTGTTGGTGCAGATGTTCAACACAAGCTACTGTACTGCTGTAACCACACTTCTCTACCCTGCCACCAAGTGGTGAGGTGAGGACTAAAATAAGCTTCAGTAACACACTTATCAGCAAAAAGTGACGTTTCCCCACACAATAACTGAATGTAAACTTTCAAGACTTTGTGTTTCTTCTATTGTATCACAGGAATGTATTCATGGGTGGAGTTGGGATTGTGTTCATCACATTGTTTTGACAAATGCTCTCTAAATATTATGACATCTATGAATGGTTCGCTTTCTTGACTTAATCTGAGATATACAAATTGACAGTGAACAACACTAGTGTAATATTCAAACTAATGTTCTCAACTGTAGAAGTTGCACAGACAGTATGTGCTTTTCTCAAAGGAGTTTCATTTCTCAATCGAGTCATTATATAGAAGACCTGTTTTTGGGGCTGTAGTGGAGCAGGTTGGAGAACTTCAAGTTCCTCAGTGTTCACATTACTGAGGATCTATCATGGTCCACACACCAACACAAATGTGAAGAGGGCATGACAACGCCTCTTCACCCTCAGGAGGCTGAAAAGAACTCTCACAGGGCCTCAGATACTCAAAAAGTTAATACAGCTGGACCATTGATAGAATCTTGACTGGCTGCATCACCGCTTGGAATGACAACTGCTTGGCATCCGACCACAAGGCGCTACAGAGGACAGTGGGTACGTCACTGGGCGTGGTCAGGGGAAGGGCATAAAAATGGTCAAAGACTGTTCTCTCTGCTACCGCACGGCAAGCGGCACCGATGCACCAAATCTCGAACCGACAGGACCCTGAACAGCTTCTAACCCCAAATCATAAGACTGCTAAATAGTTAACCAAATAGCTGCCAAGACTTTCTGCATTGATGCTTTTGCACCTGCTTTTTTGACTCATTCCATACGCTGTTGCTGCTGTTTATTATCTATCCTAGTCACTTTATTCCATACATATCAATCTCAATTACTTCGTACCCCTGCACATCATCTCGGTACTGGTACCCCTTCAATTGCCAGGTTATTGTTACTCATTGTGTATTTATTATAAATGTTATTATTACGTGTTATTACATTTTTATGTGTAAGCCGTCATTGTAAATACGAATTTGTTCTTAAATGACTTGCCTAGTTAAATAAAGGTTATAGAAAAAATAAAGACTTAATTCATAAAAGGTCTATTTCTCTATTTTCTCTCTGCATTGTTGGGAAGGGCCCATAAGTAAGCATTTCACTGTTAGCCTACACCTGTTGTTTATGAAGCATGTGACAAATACAATTGTATTTGATTTTGAAATGAAACATAAATAAAATATTGCTTAATGGCACCATAGCTGTAATGATTGTCTGATAGTGGTACTATTATTTGATATGTTGCTTACTATATTCTCCTTGATGGTGGGAAAGGAGAAGAGGAGCCTAGGGGAAGGCAGGACAGCTGCATATTGTGGCATATTCAGACATACTGTAGATACATACAAGATTGTTAAGTTGCTAGCCTATCACTTTCACTGGATATCACTTCTCCCAATCAGAGACAGTCTGTCACAGAGAGGGAGAGAGAGACTCTGACTAACTCTTATTTTGTAATAGTTTGCATACCAAGACAGACATTTCTTCAATTAACTTCATGTTGCTCTTTTTCATGAATGTAACGACTCTCCATCATACAATATGAACTATGTTTAAAACAACCTCTTTCCCAGTTTCACATATCTATCCAGCATCATGCCTATCAGGTACCCATCTAAAAGGCTTGATACAACCACATGAAGCACTCAAACCAGTCAAATTTTAAGCTGAAAACTGCCACGTGTTTAACAAATGATCCAAGTATGGCGGATTCAGGAAAACTATATACCCGCAGGCCACTCGTGTACGAGCACCCAAGGGCATAAAATAATCTTTCCTGAGTTCTGCTTGCTACTGCAGATACATGTAACACTTTGAAGTCACGTTTCGTACATTTTGAGCACTTCTTTTTTATTAAACTGAACACCCAGAGTTCAGGCCGGACAAATGTCATTTTCAGTTTTAAACCAAGCCTCGTTGGTGCTTGTACACAGGCTGCAAGGCAAATGCTGTAAAAAAAGGGAAAAGGTCACACACCAGCTTCTCTGCAGCTTCACATCTCCCTAAATGACAGGCCTTGTGGAATTTATCTAGTTCAATACCATGGATGCCACTGCAAGTTCTATCAAGGGCTTATTCATTAGAACATTTAGAATCTTGCAGATAGAACATGAAACCTTGAGAATTTTGCAGAAAGAACATGGCACATTTAGAATGTTGCAGAAAGAACATGGAAACTTTAGAATGTTTCCAATAGAACATGGAACCTTTAGAATGTGTCTGATAGAACATGGAACGTTTAGAATGTTGCCATATTTATATCCGCAGCAACCCTCTGACCATTGGACCCTGTTGAACAGCACACCCCCATGTCTAGTCATATTTGGTGTTTTGGCCTCACGGATGACAGACAGTGCAAACTCCCAACTGATGGTAAGACAAGACAACCTGTGTTAGATTCCCCTTCTCTCCATAAGAGCCTGCCGCCTCCGTGGAGTTGTTTTCTATATGGTCTAATGTTGTTTGTCAATCATTATCTCAGTCGCATGTTTAGTTGCTGCACCAGGAGAGATGGCAGGAAGCCGCCCTCCAAACTCCCTGGCCAGTGGTGGCGGGGCTGGCATCGGTCCTGCCGCCAGGCTCTGTTGGTTTAACAGCCTGGCCCAGACACCCAGCCTGAGCCCAGACACTGACTCAGTACCCACTCACACAGTGCCAGAGCATGGCTTTCACAGCACCACACTGAATAATAATAACACTACACGCCACTGAGCAGACACTTTCATCCAAATCGACTTACACCACAGTACAGTGCATACATTTTTTGTAAGTGTAGGCCTTTGTAATCCCTGTGGGAATTGAAGCCACAACCTTGGATTTAGCTAGCGTCCTGCTCTTACCAACAGAGCAACACAGGACTTCAATTCCAGCCAGGCAGTTATCAAGGAACATTCCTTCAACATTCTCGGAAGCAGAACCTTTTGACAGGCATGTTCTGTGGTTTGACATCTTTATAGTCTACTGTGCCGTGACACAGGGTTAGTAGTGCCTGGAAGGAGAAGCATCATGATCCCTGTCACACAGTGTAGATGTAGATCACTTCCCCCCTCCAGCTAGTGAGCACCCTCCTAGGCACCCTTCAACTGGGGAACTAGGGATGTTTATGGCCGATTCCTCAGGAGGACATTTTAAGTGTTGTGAAATACAAATATTTTAGGCTACTAATGCAACTAACTCCTGTGTCCTATTGTGAATATAGGTTGGTAATTTGAGCATTTTAACAGTTCGTAATGTAGTTTAGACTGTGTTTGATAATATGTCCAGAAGTTTGCTCTCTTGGGTTCCTGTCATAGTGAGTGACCTTAATGAAGTTGCTAGGTCTTTTCATTACATCTTCAGAAAACACATTGTGTCAACATCTGTAGTCCTTCTGGCCTGTTGCACCAAACCTGACATATCTCATGTGAAGATTGCTAACCTTTTCAGCTAGAGCAACCCCTCTTAGACACTTTTGATTTACTTCGTCTGGAATTGCCATAAAAACCCTGTCGGTCATGTCTCCTTACTGTGAGTTATAGGAAGGAGACAGGTACAGTGATGATGTTTCTTTCATATTGCAGTCATCCAGATGAGGTCTGGTACTTGCTATTCCATGAACTTGTGGGGTTACTGCTTGGAGTGGGTCCAAGATGTTACTCAAAGGTCATTGGTCAATGATGTTTTTCTCCTATTCCTTTTCTTTAACAGATAATTCACTCCATCCCTACGCTCTTAGAAAAAAAGGTGCTGTCTAGAACCTACAAGGGTTACTTGGCTGTCCCAATAGGAGAACCCTTTGAAGAACCCTTTTTGTTTCCAGATAGAACCCTTTCCACAGAGGGTTCTACATAGAACCCCAAAGGTTCTCCTCTGGGGACAGCCAAAAAATCATTTTGGAACCCTTTTGGTGTAGATCGCTGACCTACATGTACTCCAGACCTAGGTAAAAATTGTCACCGAAACTTTTGAAGTGCACATTACTTATGTGGTTTGACCAACATACAAGGTGGGCCAAGTTGGCACTTTTGGGATTATTACATTGACTTCATTGTAGGCTAGCCTACCGGTCAAGCTAAATCAAGTGCACTTCCATTTTTTTTGAAGGATTTGACTTATATTTGATCCAGGTCTACAGTACTCATGTGTTTTACCCCTTAAGTCATATTTAGTGCCATATTGGCCCTGTTGAGTTCTAGTAGCATGTCGGTGAGGGTTGGTATTTGACCCAGTGGATCATGGTAGAAACTCAATCACTCACAATTGAACCATGCATTGTGTGCTGGATGAGTAAGTGCTCACATTAAAATCTTCAAAGATCGAGTCGTAAAACCCTTCGGGGGCGGGGGGGGGGGGGGGGGGGGGGGGGGGGGGTCTGTGGGTTCAATAAGACTCAATTGCCTTGATTGACTCAATCGCCTACAGCTATGAATGTCAACATGTACAGTAGTAGTCCCACTAAGGTTATTTATTTGATTGTAACACATGAATAACATTAGAGGTTGGGTGGGAAGGATGTTGAAGGTTGATAGGCCACAATGTGGTTTATGCATAGGGCCTATGAATAAATATTATAGGCCAATAGTTGGCATTAATGATGACTGAGAAAACAAGGTGGTGGGACTGGCCTCAATATTGTAGAGTGAAAAAAACTGATTTACTATTGATGTTATCAATATGAAAAATGTGCAATAACCTAAACTCATTTTCCCCCATCAATCTGATAAGAATCAGCCCTGTAGCTTTATAAAATACTGGTAAAGGGAGGCATCCCCGTGCTGTTTGACAACAGTGCGGTGATAGGTGCGCTTCATAAATATTCAGTGTTCCCAGTGCAGCCCCCTCGTGCAGGTTTGAATCGATTCGAGCGGTCGATCACCGTTGCTCTCTCTTGCTTTAGGACTAAACCGGGGATAAGAAACTCGCCCACCGGATTATGTAATTGAGAACAAATGAGCGGACTATTATTGTGATTGATTGTATTTAAATGAGAATCAAGGTAAGGTTTAATTGAATTTAAACTATGTTATGTAACACATTTGTGTCAAGTGTAGGCTATTGAACACGTAGAGAGAATATTGTTGTAGACAATCCAATGACAATCGTATTTGTTGCATATTGTATTCCAGATTGAAATGTTTTTTATTTATTTTTTAAATAGTGATAATAATGATGAGTTCGGTGTTGTTTGCGCTTTTAAATCAATCAATCCGTTGATTTGATAGCATTAACTTGTTCTCCGAATAATTCTCGGGAATTATGCATTTACAATCACACATTTACAAGGAAATATTTGCAGCTAAATATTATGAATAAGGCTGGGACAAATTCAAATAACTCGATAAAATTAAATTCATGAAATAAAAAAATATTTTGTAACTAAATGGGAACATTTTCTGAAGAAAAAATTGTCTGACCATATCCTGAAAATTACTGCTGTAAAGGCAAACAGTAACTGGTAATAACTTTGGTAAAATAAACAGATGATTTCACACAGAGAGCAGTGATTCTGGTTTCCTGGGTAGTCATTATGAAGTTACAGCTGCAGCTATTCCCTCAGTGGAGGCTTCATGTACAACCTGTTCCCTTTGCTTGCAAACAAACGATGATATGGCATTAGCCCAAATTGATCTGGCGTCATTTAAAGTTGTATTATGGTGTTGCCGCCCTCTAGTGTGTACAGAAGTCATAGCACTCTTCTGTGACTAGAAGTGTGTGTGTGCGTGTGTGTCTGTTTGTGTGTCTGTGTGTGTTCTGAATTAGGAGAAGTTGTCTCAAACTCATGTTTGGTTGGTTCTAGGCTGAGCTGCTGGACAAGAGATCAAGATGAGGAAGGTTGTGGAGCTGTTGCTCCTCGTGTTGGTACTAACAAACACAGCCAGGGGTCAGGGCAGGAGGAGGAAGGGCCAGAGAGACGACAACCAGGTCCTCCAAAAGGAAGGGAAAAGTAAGTGGGTTTCATTCTTTAATTAATTAATCCATTAATTAATTAATTCATGTATTCATTCACTCACCTGCAATCCTCTCCACCCTGTCTCTCTTTCCACCCCCCCCCCCCAATAGTTCTGATCTGCCCGGTGGAGATCATGTTCATCCTGGACAGCTCAGAGAAGGCCAAGGTGCTGTTGTTTGAGAAGCAGAAAGACTTCGTCCTGCGTTTCAGCACGCGGCTCATGCAGATCCAGGCAGCAGGTTGGAGACTGAGGTTGAGGCTGGCTGCACTGCAGTACAGCAGGTTGGTACTGTAGAGGTTAGAGGGATGAGGCTGGCTGCACTGCAGTATAGAAGGTTGGTACTGTAGATGTTAGAGGGATGAGGCTGGCTGCACTCATCCCTCTACAGTAAAGCAGGTTGGTACTGTAGAGGTTAGAGGGATGAGGCTGGCTGCACGGCAGTACAGCAGGTTGGTACTGTAGAGGTTGGAGGGATGAGGCTGGCTGTACTGCAGTACAGCAGGTTGGTACTGTAGAGGTTTGGGGGATGAGGCTGGCTGCACTGCAGTATAGAATGTTGGTACTGTAGATGTTAGAGAGATGAGGCTGGCTGCACTCATCCCTCTACAGTAAAGCAGGTTGGTACCGTAGAGGTTAGAGGGATGAGGCTGGCTGCACTGCAGTACAGCAGGTTGGTACTGTAGAGGTTAGAGGGATGAGGCTGGCTGCACTGCAGTACAGCAGGTTGGTACTGTAGAGGTTAGGGGGATGAGGCTGGCTGCACTCATCCCTCTACAGTACAGCAGGTTGGTACTGTAGAGGTTAGAGGGATGAGGCTGGAAATCTCTAGATTTAACTGCTCTCCATCTAACGTCTCTAGATTTAACTGCTCACCATCTAACGTCTCTAGATTTAACTGCTCTCCATCTAACGTCTCTAGATTTAGCTGCTCTCCATCTAACATCTCTAGATTTAACTGCTCTCCATCTAACGTCTCTAGATTTAACTGCTCTCCATCTAACGTCTCTAGGTTTAACTGATCTACATCTAATGTCTCTAGATTTAACTGCTCTCCATCTAACGTCTCTAGGTTTAACTGCTCTCCATCTAACGTCTCTAGATTTAACTACTCTCCATCTAACGTCTCTAGATTTAACTGCTCTCCATCTAACATATCTAGATTTAACTGCTCTCCATCTAACGTCTCTAGGTTTAACTGCTCTCCATCTAACATCTCTAGGTTTAACTGCTCTCCATCTAACGTCTCTAGATTTAACTGCTCTCCATCTAACGTCTCTAGATTTAACTGCTCTCCATCTAACATCTCTAGGTTTAACTGCTCTCCATCTAACATCTCTAGGTTTAACTGCTCTCCATCTAACGTCTCTAGGTTTAACTGCTCTCCATCTTCTTCTTCTTATTTTTCTTCTCCTCCTAGTTCTGTTTCTCTGGAGCACAACTTCCGGGACTGGCAGGATGTGGATGTGTTCCAGAGCAGAGTGGCGTCCATGGCCTACATCGGACACGGAACCTACTCAGCCTACGCCATCACTAACGCTACACAGGTCTGCATATCATTATCTAGTAGCAGTTTACTTGGATTGTCCCTTGCAGATGGTTGATGGATGTTAAACTAACCATCAACTAACCGTTCAACTAACTCTCCACTAAACCTAAACCTAACCCTAGTCTTAGCCCCAAGCCAATAGTGTTGCATATGAAAGTTTGTTGATAGTTGGATTATCCATAGAGGACTATCCCCCCCAAAAAGTCAACCCAATTGAGAACAAAGTGCACCACACCAAAAAACAAGTGTTAGACCCAATATCAAAGTACAATCAAATGATTATAACACCCAGATGTTTAGCCGTGAGACAGCGGCCAACAGCCTGAGGGTGATGTTGCTGATGACTGACGGCGTGGACCATCCCCGTAGCCCCAGTGCTGTGACCGCCGCATCCGAGGCCAAGAACCACAACATTCGTCTATTCACCATCGGGCTGTCGGGTCTACCCAGGGATATGCCCACCAATGCCAGGTTACGTTCCATCGCCAGCGCCCCGCCACAGCAGCACGTCCTCAGCCTTACAGACAACCTGCTGGAAGATAAACTTTTCAGAGAACTGGTGAGTGGTGGTGGGAGTGAGCTGTCCTCAAGGATACCAACATGTCTTGACATTGCCATAAACTTCTAGATGTTTATGTTTTCCTTCACCCCCTAAATCCCAATTCAGGAGGGCTCACGCAGTGAGTTACCTGACCAGGATTAAAATGGCTCAATTTAAACATGTACATTACTGAGCACCTAAGTGTGAGATATCAAAATATAAAGTGCTGCTATTTCTTCTTTTTTTAGAACACGCTTGTCAACACAGGGGTAAGTATGTCCCTTTTTCTTGTAACCATCCATTTGGAATGTAAAGATGACTATCTCTGAGGTGTCTACTCAAATGTTGCTTCCCTTGGTTCCAGTGCCCACAGCCGAAGTCCTGTCTGTGTGATAAAGGAGAAAGAGGTCCCCCTGGAAGCCCGGTGAGTCCACTTCTGTCTCATCGTCTAACCCATTCTTGTTTTTGCTCAAAAGCATCCTCTAGTAGCCAGTACATACCATACGCTATAACTCTTCTTCAGTTTTTATTTTGTTGTCCTCTTCTGTCTTTTGTCAATTCATTCAATTCAGGATGTACACTGACGTTTTAATTCCAATTGTCGTCATTGAAAAGCACTGACTGGATTGATGAATTGACCTCATGTGTCCAGGTTGATGTGTCCAGGTTGATGTGTCCAGGTTGACAGTACAGAGGAGCAGTAATCCTCAGACAGGCCTGTGTTATTGCTGGCATGTTCACCAGTTGGACAACCTTGGGCTGTAACCCCCCTACATATCCTTTTGTATGCAAACAGAGGTTTTTCCAGTAATAGCCCCCCTGTCTCTAACCCACCCTAAACTGCTCAACGCCCCTGTAACACCCCTGAATACTCATAGCAGGTGCTCATAGCCGGGGCATCTGGCCTCTTTGTAGGCCTCTGTGTATACAAGAGTGGTCCTGGGCATCACATCAAAGAGTAGGAAGTGTTTCCCACACTGCAAGTGTAGCAGGCCTGTACTGTGCAAGGGGTCGAAGGGTCATGGCGTAAAATAAAAGAATAGAGTAGTGGGACTTGACTAGCAGGCCTTTTGAAGAGAGGCTTTTGGCTGGAAGCAGTGGTCAAGGATAGGAGATTAAGTGTGGGCAAACACACAGGGAGGGGATGAGCATTAGGGTGTTAGGGAGTTAACTGAGGTTATAAGGTACAGAGGCCCCTGACACTATTGAGTAAACTGAGGTTATACGGCACAGAGGCCCGTGACACTATTGAGTTATTTGAGGCTATACGGCACAGAGGCCCATGACACTATTGAGTTATTTGAGGCTATACGGCACAGAGACCCCTGACACTATTGAGTTATTTGAGGCTATACGGCACAGAGTCCCCTGACACTATTGAGTTATTTGAGGCTATACGGCACAGAGACCCCTGACACTATTGAGTTATTTGAGGCTATACGGCACAGAGGCCCGTGACACTATTGAGTTATTTGAGGCTATACGGCACAGAGACCCCTGACACTATTGAGTTATTTGAGGCTATACGGCACAGAGGCCCCTCACACTATTGAGTTATTTGAGGCTATATGGCACAGAGTCCCCTGACACTATTGAGTTATTTGAGGCTATACGGCACAGAGGCCCCTCACACTATTGAGTTATTTGAGGCTATACGGCACAGAGGCCCGTGACACTATTGAGTTATTTGAGGCTATACGGCACAGAGGCCCGAGACACTATTGAGTTATTTGAGGCTATACGGCACAGAGGCCCCTCACACTATTGAGTTGACTGAGGTTGTATAGGCTACCACTTAAGGTTTGAGACTGATAATACATAGAGAGGTCACAGGAAGAGCATAGACAGGGACACGCACCGAACGACCACGGTCACCTACTGTACGCACAAATCTACATACACTATGGGGATGTTATGGGAACAACCAGTGATGAAAAAGGGCCCCAAAAAGTCACATTCTGTCCAACGATCTGTCCTCTATACTCTGATGGAATGATCTCTGCATTCCTTTGAAATCTGCAGGGGAAATCAGCCCAGCCTGGATCTGACGGTTCTCCCGGTCCAAAAGGATTTCATGTAAGTTCTTCGTTTTGTCCTGAGATAATTCCACCATGTTCATTTGTAGTGACAGAAAGAATGCAGTGTTTTTATATACGTTGATGTTCGTTGGGATGTTTTTATAGACGTTGATGTTTGTTGGAATGTTTTTATAGACGTTGATGTTCGTGGGAATGTTTTTATATACGTTGATGTTTGTTGGAATGTTTTTATAGACGTTGATGTTCGTGGGAATGTTTTTATATACGTTGATGTTCGTTGGAATGTTTTTATAGACGTTGATGTTCGTGGGAATGTTTTTATATACGTTGATGTTTGTTGGAATGTTTTTACATACGTTGATGTTCGTTGGAATGTTTTTACATATGTTGATGTTCGTTGGAATGTTTTTACATACGTTGATGTTCGTGGGAATGTTTTTATAGACGTTGATGTTCGTTGGAATGTTTTTACATATGTTGATGTTCGTTGGAATGTTTTTACATACGTTGATGTTCGTGGGAATGTTTTTATAGACGTTGATGTTCGTGGGAATGTTTTTACATACGTTGATGTTCGTGGGAATGTTTTTATAGACGTTGATGTTCGTTGGAATGTTTTTACATACGTTGATGTTCGTGGGAATGTTTTTACATACGTTGATGTTCGTGGGAATGTTTTTACATACGTTGATGTTCGTGGGAATGTTTTTACATACATTGATGTTTGTTGGAATGTTTTTCAGACGTTGATGTTCGTTGGAATGTTTTTACATACGTTGATGTTCGTTGGAATGTTTTTACATATGTTGATGTTTGTTGGAATGTTTTTATAGACGTTGATGTTTGTTGGAATGTTTTTATAGACGTTGATGTTTGTTGGAATGTTTTTATAGACGTTGATGTTCGTTGGAATGTTTTTATAGACGTTGATGTCCGTTGGGATGTTTTTATATACGTTGATGTTCGTTGGGATGTTTTTATAGACGTTGATGTTCGTTGGAATGTTTTTATAGACGTTGACATTCGTTGGGATGTTTTTATAGACGTTGATGGATATACTGTATGGATGCATTCACTGTCTGGTCTCTGGTGTCACTGTAGGGGGAACCTGGTATCAACGGAAGGCCTGGGATGGAGGGTATCGAGGTACTGTAGCATAGATGACAAAAACAATCTATACAGGTATATTGTTGAATTATAACTGATGTATAGATTTTTATTGAGATCTCTCCTGTTGTTTTAGGGTCGATCCGGCACTAGAGGGGAAAAGGTGAGATACCAGTACTACTTGGTGACCGTAAATTAATTGTGCAAAGATAATTGACCCATGATGGATTAGATACTGAATCATAGTGAAACAGCTGGTCAAGATCCCCATGCTACCCTGACAACAAACAGTAGACTATAGTGTTTGTTCTGTACTACATGCTAGCTAGATAACATCAGTTTTAATCAGTACCCTGGTCTTCTGGCACGCCTCGGGTTAAAACACTCAGCGCAGTCAGAATTCAGTCTTCTCTGATTCAAATGTTTTCCAGGGGGAAAGAGGCGAGTGTGGCGTCCGCGGGATGAAGGGAGATCAAGTAGGTTTTTTATGAATGACTCTCTCTGCTCTCTCCATGCCTCTGCTCTGTTCATTATAAATGGCTATCCCCCCACTAAGTGCTGCTCAGTGCATTCGGATGAATTTCTGATTGAGGATTAACTGCATTGTGAAGAGATAGCTATACGCTAGACTCAACAGCTTGCAAGCTTGTAACTGGGAGTGAGAGTTGCACATGTCCTTTTAAAGTTCTTGTTACTTTTGGCTGCAACCTCAATAGGCTGTTATGTCCCTCTTCCCCGCCTGACTGTGACCTGTTCCCACAGGGGCCAGACGGACCTCCAGGCCCTCGGGGACCCAGAGGAGAGCAGGTGACTCAATATAATATAATACAACTTTATTGTCCATATGTTACAGCGAACAAAATGGTCAATATGGTGGTGGCTTGGTCATTTTGGAGACATGCAGATCAATGTTTTTCCCCAGAGGCCTCAGACAATGTTTGTTTGGTTGTCGATACAGACTTGGGGCCCTACAAAATAGATAGCCAAGTCCCAGGGATAAGTCAAAGTCATTATGTCTGTCCTGCTTGTGAATCAAAAAGAAAACTCAACTTCATATCGATTCTTTCTAACACACTTTAGCACTGTACCGGGAAAATATTATATTTGACTTACCCTGGAAACTAGAGGAGGCTGGTGGGATGAGCTACAGGAAGACGGCTAATTGGAATGCATGGAATGGAATTGATGGAACGGAGTCAAACGTGTTTTCCGTATGTGTGATGTGTTTGAGTCCGTTGCAATATTCCATTGCAGCCATTACCATGATCCCGTCCTCCTATAGCACTCCCCACCAGCCTCCTCTGCTGGAAACAGTAAAACAACTAGGTTTAATTGAATTAGGCCCTGAGTATCTTTAGAATCCAGGATATGTACTTGCATGTGTTCTAAATGAATGTCTTCGATGTACATACTGAGGAGAAATCCCCATGGCTTTATACATTTGGAAGAATCCCACTCGTCACACAACGCTCTGCCCATTCATACCTGTGTGTGAATGAGTGAGTGGTCAAATTGAACGAATCCTGTGTCTACACCCCCACATCTGACCCTCCTCCTGGAACCATCAGTATCTCATGGAGATGCACACTGAGTATGAAGCTCTTCTCCCAGTCTGCACTTATGGAATGTGAGTCCTGGCTTAGTCCTTATCCCGCCATAATGGAGCCTATCTAAAGCAGTCAATCCAAGCCTGCAGTTTATTATCTCCCACCAGACTATTGTCCTGCAGGATTAGTGTTTCGGCACGTTATCTACCCCCTTTAATTCCTCCTTAAACGCTTTTCACGCCCCTCCGGCGTTAGCATGACAACAGCAGTCCATCACCTGAATACGGTGGTGGTTTTTAGATAAAAAATTTTGCCCTGGTCCTAGATCATGTTCCCATGGGGACTAGGGAGTACCTATGCAAATAATTGTAGAACTAAGGAGGATGAGGCTAGTGGAAACATAATTTGATTGACCACACCCTGACCCTCCAAACTATACATGATCTGTTTGTCATACGATAACATTGACCAGAGAATGTGAAACTAAAGCTTCGCTGCTCACACCCATTTCCAATTACAAAAGAAGTTAGGGGGGTGGGGGGGTTCTATCCAGGTAAAACTCAAAGCCCTGTGAATTTAGTCTACTGTAGATTATTTCAATTCAGGCATTGACCGAGGTGTTTTCTTGTCTCTGTGGCAGGGTCTTAGTGGAGGTCCCGGGGACCAGGGCCCTGAAGGACTTGTAGGACCCAAAGTAAGGATGACGTTAAACTTCCAATACCTCCAGAAATGTTCTAGATACAAATACAGCTAAAATGTATTGGGGAAGCTGGGGTAAGGTGAATGATGCCCCTCTCTTTCCCAGGGTGACCGTGGACCTGGTGGAGTGACAGGACCTCCAGGGGATACTGGCATCGGCTTTCCTGGACCTAAAGTTAGTTTAGATATTCTTTATTTTTGGAGGTGTTACTTCTGTCACGCAATCTCTCTAGTGATCTCTCTAGTAATCCCTCTAATGATCTTTCAGACTCTAATCCTAATTTATCCTGTATCCCAGGGCAATAAAGGAAACCAGGGAAGGCCTGGACCCACCGGTCCCTTGGGTATAGGTGAACCAGGACTGCCGGTAAGTTCATAACATTCGTTAGGTGTTATGGCTAGATACAGTTGAAGTCGGAAGTTTGCATACACCTTAGCCAAATACATTTAAACTCAGTTTTTCACAATTCCTAACATTTAATCCAAGTAAAAACTCCCTGTCTTAGGTCAGTTAGGATCACCACTTTATATTAAGAATGTGAAATATCAGAATAATTGTAGAGAGAATTATGTATTTTAGTTTTTATTTCTTTCATCACATTTCCAGTGGGTCAGAAGTTTATATATACTCAATTAGTATTTGGTAGCATTGCCTTTAAATTGTTTAATTTGGGTCAAACATTTCGGGTAGCCTTCCACAAGCTTCCCACAATAAGTTGGGTGAATTTTGGCCCATTCCTCCTGACTGAGCTGGTGTAACTGAGTCAGGTTTGTAGGTCTCCTTTCTAGCACACACTTTTTCAGTTCTGCACACAAATTTTCTATGGGATTGAGGTCAGGGCTTTGTGATGGCCACACCTTGACTTTGTTGTCCTTAAGCCATTTTGCCGCAACTTTGGAAGTATGCTTGGGGTCATTGTTCATTTGGAAGACCCTTTTGCGACCAAGCTTTAAACTTCCTGACTGATGTCTTGAGATGTTGCTTCAATATATCATCATCATTTTCCTTGAAATTATGCCATCTATTTTGTGAAGTGCACCAGTCCCTCCTGCAGCAAAGCACCCCCACAACATGATGCTGCCACCCCCGTGATTCACGGTTGGGATGGTGGTCTTCGGCTTGCAAGCATCCTCCTTTTTCCTCCAAACATAACGATGGTCATTATGGCCAAACAGTTAAATTTTTGTTTCATCAGACCAGAGGACATTTCTCCAAAAAGTACGATCTTTGTCCCAATGTGCAGTGTGCAAACCGTAGTCTGGCTTTTTTATGGCGATTTTGGAGCAGTGGCTTCTTCCTTGCTGAGCGGCCTTTCAGGTTATGTCGATATAGGACTTCTTTTACTGTGGATATAGATACTTTTGAACCTGTCTCCTCCAGCATCTTCACAAGGTCCTTTGTTGTTTTTCTGTTATTGATTTGCATTTCTCACACCAAAGTGCGTTCATCTCTAGGAGACAGAACACGTCTCCTTCCTGAGCGGTATGACGGCTGCGTGGTCCCTTGGTGTTTATACTTGCATACTATTGTTTGTACAGATGAACGTGGTACCTTCAGGCATTTGGCAATTGCACCCAAGGATGAACCAGACTTGTGGAGGTCTACAATTTTTTATCTGAGGTCTTGGCTGATTTCTTTTGATTTTCCCATGATGTCAAGCAAAGAGGCACTGAGTTTGAAGCTAGGCCTTGATATACATCCACAGGTACACCTCCAATTGACTCAAATGAAGTCAATTAGCATATCAGAAGTTTCTAAAGCCATGACATCATTTTCTGGAATTTTCCAAGCTGTTTAAATGGACAGTCAACTTAGTGTATGTAAACTTCTGACCCACTGGAATTGTGATACAGTGAATTATAAGTGAAATAATCTGTCTGTAAACAATTGTTGGAAAGATTACTAGTGTTATGCACAAAGTAGATGTCCTAACTCAACTTGCCAAAACTATAGTTTGTTTAACAAGACATTTGTGGAGTGGTTGAAAAACAAGTTTTAAGGACTCCAAACTAAGTGTATGTAAACTTCGTACTTCAACTGTATGTAAGGACCCACACCGGACAGGAGAAGCAGGTACGGGGAGTCAGACATTTATTCGGGAACAGACATAGAACAAGACAGGAACAGCGTCAGCACACAGGAAACACAGACATATGAGAAACAATGCAGCAGCGGGAACAGAGCAGGGAACCGACAAATATACGGGAGGTAATAAACAGGTGATTGAGTGAGTCTAGGTGAGTCCAAAATCGCTGAAGAGTGTGACGAGGGAAGGAAGGTGTGCGTAAATGATGGTGGCAGGAGTGCGTAATGCAGGGCAGCCTGGCGCCCTCGAGCGCCAGGGGGGGAAGAGCGGGAGTTGTCGTGACAGAACCTCCCCTCTAGGGGCGCCAACCGGCGTCCCACCTGGGCGAGCCGGCCGAGACATGGGTGCTGGGCAAACCGGCTGGGGGTAAACTCCCCGCGAACCGGCAGGGGTGTGGGAGCCTGGTGAACCGGTATAGAACACGATAGCAACAGCGTCAGAACACGGGTAACACGCACATATAACAATCAATCCCGAAGCAGGGAACAGAGCTTGGGAACAGACAGATATACGGGGAAGGTAATGACACAAGTAATTGAGTCCACGTGAGTCCAATGATCGCTGATGTGTGCGATTGGTGGAAGGCAGGTGTGCGTTCTGATGGTGGCTTGAGTGCATAATGCTGGGGATCCTGGTGCCCTCGAGCGCCAGAGGGAGGAAAGAGCGGGAGCAGGCGTGACAAGAGAACTTTCTTACGTCAACGCTTGCTTGACATAGCCCTCTACAACAACAAGCTCTCTCTACCCTTAACCTTGTTCTGAACACCTCCAAAACAAAGGTCATGTGGTTTGGTAAGAAGAATGCCTCTCCTCCCATAGGTGTTAATACAACCTCTGAGGGTTTAGAGCTTGAGATAGTCACCTCATAAAATGATTTGGGAGTATGGCTAGATGGTGCACTGTCCTTCTCTCAGCACATATCAAAGCTGCAGGCTAAAGTTATATCTAGACTTGGTTTCCTCTATCGTAATCGCTCCTCTTTCACCCCAGCTGCCAAACTAACCCTGATTCAGATGACCATCCTACCCATGCTAGATTACGGAGACATAATTTAAATATCGGCAGGTAAGGTTGCTCTCGAGCGGCTAGATGTTCTTTACCATTCGACCATCAGATTTGCCACCAATGCTCCTTATAGGACGTATCACTGCACTCTATACTCCTCTGTAAACTGGTCATCTCTGTATACCCGTCGCAAGACCCACTTTTTGATGCTTAATTATAAAACCCTCTTAGGCCTCACTCCCCCCTATCTGAGATATCTACTGCAGCCCTCATCCTCCACATACAACACCCGTTCTGCTATTCACATTCTGTTAAAGGTCCCCAAAGCACACACATCCCTGGGTCGCTCCTCTTTTCAGTTCACTGCAGCTAGCGACTGGAACGAGCTGCAACAAACACTCAAACTGGACAGTTTTATCTCAATCTCTTCATTCAAAGACTCAATCATGGACACTCTAACTGACAGTTATGGCTGCTTTGTGTGATGTATTGTTGTCTCTACCTTCTTGCCCTTATACTGTTGTCTGTGCCCAATAATGTTTGTACCATGATTTGTGCTGCTACCATGTTGTGTTGCTACCATGCTGTGTTGTCATGTGTTGCTGCCTTGCTATGTTGTTTTCTTTAGGTCTCTCTTTATGTAGTGTTGTGTTGTCTCTTGTCGTGATGTGTGTTTAGTCCTTTTGGAGGCCTTTTGCCTTTTGGTAGGCTGTCATTTTAAATAAGAATTTGTTCTTAACTGACTTGCCTAGTTAAATAAAGGTTCAATAAAAATACAATTGTAGAATTACCCTGTAGTGTGTCAGGATATCCACTAGGTTTGAGATATATTGTTAATAATTGAGCTTTGCTCTTTGCTGACGGTCATTTCTATCCTCTTTATTATGTCTACTAGGGTCCATTTGGTCCTTCAGGGGTCCAGGGAACACAAGGGTTCCCAGGAGAGGGTCTACCAGGGCCTAAGGTGAGACACCGTCACTAGCTGTTCATACCACTGAATAGTCTAGCTTGGATATGTTCTGTATGTGTAGGCTATAGTGAGCTGTGCGTGAGATATGACATGTAGGAATCACATATCTTTCTTATTTATACAGTAAAGTGTGTACCTAGCTAATGGCTCAGGGTGTATTTTGTGTTTCAGGGTGACAGGGGTTACGAGGGTCCTAAAGGCACCCGCGGCACCCCGGGTTCAGGGTTGAAAGGTGACAAGGTATGTTGGCTCTAACCCTGACCCTAAACCATCAAAATTGTCTCTCTGATGCCAAGAGGGGGGGCTTTTAAATGTTCATTCCCAGGGGCCGAGACTTGGCAAGTCCGGCCATGCACTGCAGAAGCACTGTGTTCTGATATTATGACAGTGTCCCTGATGAAGTTGCTATCATAAAAGGGTCTCAGAAGCAAAAAAAAACAACGTTTGGGAACCCCTGCACTAAGGGACTACCGCTTATCCCCTGATCCCTTTAACCTCTGACCTCCAGGGAAACTCAGGAGCTCCAGGTTTGCCAGGATTGGTGGGTTTTCCAGGTGCAGGGATCCAAGGAGAAAAGGCAGGCCTATTAAATTATTCAGTTTCCACTGTGTTCCACTATTTCAATTTGTATCCAACCGACGTTCTGGTTTGTTTTATCACTCAATTATAACTAAACTGACTAATCTCTGTCCCTCTCTCTTCTTGCAGGGAGACAGTGGTCCATCTGGATCTTCCGGCCCTCGGGGGCCACCAGGGCTGGGAATAGTCGGCCCAAAGGTG
This sequence comes from Oncorhynchus kisutch, assembly GCF_002021735.2. NCBI lineage: Eukaryota > Metazoa > Chordata > Actinopteri > Salmoniformes > Salmonidae > Oncorhynchus > Oncorhynchus kisutch. The sequence continues at coordinate 24,156,437 of NC_034190.2, forward strand.
GGTGGAACTAAATATGGTGGTGGGTGACCCTTACTCAAATCCAGACCATGAGGTCCGTACTACTGCTTGTTTTCATTCTTCACCTCTAATCAGGGACTGATCCAGTTGTCTTCTCCACAGGGTGACCAGGGCTTCCCAGGAGAGCATGGACCACAGGGAGAGAGAGGAGTCGGGGAGTCAGGGTCAAAGGTGAGTTAGAGGCAAAGGTCCCCAATGAAACATACAACACTGGATATTATGTACATTCACTGTATGTACAGCTGAGATGAGCAGGTGTTGAATGTGGAGGTGAGTGTCTGGTCTATGGTCTTCTCCAGGGTGAACCAGGACCTGACGGATCTTCTGGGATACCTGGTATACCTGGGGAAGATGGAGCGGTCGGACCTAAGGTAAGCAAGAGGTCAAAGGAGGTCAAAGTTCATTGGGCCCCATTGTATATTTACTAGAGTTTAAAGTAAGGAATGATTTGCTCTAAAGTTTAAGTAATCTTTATTCGTCCAACTGCTTTAAAATGCACACGCAAACGCACAGACCACAGACATTTGAAATAGTTCATTTGCTAACTTGTTCATTGTCTGCATTTTTGTATTCTCCTTGGTGTCTTGAAACAGGGTGAGATTGGTTTACCAGGACTGCGAGGGACAGAGGGTGAGCCTGGGAAAGGAATTCCTGGAGAAAAGGTAGAGTTCTTTTTTTGAAGGTTTCGGATATAAAATGTTTACCCAGACAACCACCCACAGTCCTATAGAAACCTTTGCTGGCATACCTACATACACCTACGTTAAACACAGGATTACCTGCGTCCAGTATAGGAGTCCGACCGATTATTAAACTCCACCTTAAGCAATACAGGAGGGGACTTCCTGAATGGTCAACCTTCAAAGTACAGAATAGACAAATATTGCGCTGGGCCTTACACAATTGAGTTGAGTAAGTTTACCGGTCAAAGGGTGTGACAACAGAGAAATCTTCATCATTACCGCCATATTAAACATGCCGTATAGATCAGGCTGGATGAATAAACATTTACTGAACATTTTTATCCAATACAACTAGACTCCCTGACCAGTGCTTCACCTTTGAAAAGCAATTCCAAGCAAGATTATACATCAGAATATAATAAGATATGAATGGCACCTGCATTGGAAACAGAAGTGCAAACACAGTATTGCTGCATTCCAGAGAAGCCTGACAGTGTCAGCATCCCAAATAGCACCCTATTCCCTATATAGTGCTCTACTTTAGACCATAGCTCTATGGTATGCACATCATAGGTTGGTACATACTTTCTCTGTCTTTGCATCTACATATCATTTTTTGAATGATTTCACTTGTGTGTTTATCTACAGGGTGATCGAGGTGACCGGGGGGTGAGGGGACTACCAGGAACGCCAGGGCCCGTGGGACCTGCAGGAGCCAAGGTATGTTAAAGCCACACTTCTTAGTTTGTGCATAGCCTTAAAAAGTTGTCCCCTGCACTCTCATCGAACAAGGTGTAATTTCGAAATTTGGTTGCCCATCAGCAATCAGTCAATTAGCCCATGTCAGCTAACATGTTTTAGATTGGTAAGTTAGTCTAGTGGCCAGATATCTAAACTTGTAGTATACATGGTCAAATTTCACCCATTGATCATCAGTTATCATATTAAAAAATGCAAACATTTGTCTCCACCCTATGACAAAAATGTGTAGAATTACAGGAAATTAGCTGTAAAACTGCACATTTTCTTTCCTCCGCATGGCAAAATGTGTCGAATTGACGCAAACTTGCTTTAAAATGGCAACATTGTCTCTACATCCCATGGCAAAATGTGTTTTTTTTGTGGACACCACCCCCATCATCCCTGCTGTAGTTAGTTAGATGTTAGGGAAGGTCAGGGTTCAAGTTACATGAATGGAATGCTGCTTGGAATTCTTCAACTTCATGTTCAGTCTGGGTGGTATTCTGACTTGAGATCTTCACGCATTTTTAAGTAAGTCTCCCATTGACATCAAGGATATCTGAGTTGTACCTATCTCAACACTCAATCAGGCCCTCTATGCAAACGCTTGCTCAAATTCCAAATATGTGCTCTGTTTCCTCAATGGTTCCCATAAGCATTGACAAGAAGCCAGCAACCATTGTGTTCCATCACTACATTTTACAGCCTGGTCTCATAGACTAGATGGAACTTAGTAAAGTAAATCTGGGGACACTCAAATTAGTAGGATATGTTATGTTTGGTATGGTTACAGAAGACAGAAGGTTACTTAAAGCAAAAACAAAAGGAGGATGGTTGGTCGTAGTGGATCGGTCAGTGCATAAAGAGAACATCTAGCAACCCAAAGATTAGCAACTTTTCAACTACTTTTTACCTACTTTGCAGCTACTTACGTAACCCTTCCCCTAACCCTAGCCTTAACCCTTTTAACTATCCCTAACCTTAACCCTTTAGCCTAACTCCTAACCTTAACCCTAACTCCTCGCCTAGCTAATGTTAGCCAGCTAGCTAATGTTATCGTTAGCCACCTAGCCACCCAGCTAACGTTAACCACAACAAATTGGAATTTGTAACATATCATAGGAATTGTAAGTCGGAACATATTATACTAAATGGATGATGGACATCCCCAAATTAATACATACCATACGAAACGTAACATATCGTACTATACCCAACAAGAATATAAATAAAGTGTTGAGGTTTGATGAGCTGAAATTCAAGTTTTCAAATTTCTCTCAAATTTTGTGCACAAAGTTGTTTACATTGTGCACAATGTTAGTCTTTGCTTGGTAAAGCCCCGCCTTATCTCAGCTCACTGGTCACCATAGCAACACACACCCGTAGCACGCACTCCAGCAGGTACATTGCACTGGTCATCCCCAAAGCCAACACTTCCTTTGGCCGCCTTTCCTTCCAGTTCTCTGCTGCCAATGACTGGAACGAATTGCAAAAATCTCTGAAGCTGGAGTCTTATATCTCCCTCTCTAACTTTAAGCATCAGCTGTCTGAGCAGCTTACCGATCACTGTACCTGTACAATCTGTAAATAGCACATCCGACTACCTCATCCCCATAATTTGACTTACCCTCTTGCTCTTTTGTACCTGTATCTCTACTTGCACATCATCATCTGCACATCTATCACTCCAGTATTAATGCTAAATTGTATTTTCGCCTCTAGGGCATATTTATTGACTACCTCCCTACTCTTCTACATTTGCACACACTGTACATAGATTTTTCAATTTTTCTTTTGTGTTATTGACTGTACGTTTCTTTATGTGTAACTCTGTGTTGTTGTTTTTGTCGCACTGCTTTGCTTTATCTTGGCCAGGTCGCAACTTGTTCTCAACTGGCCTACCTGGTTAAATAAAGGTGAAATAAAGAAATGACATTGCTGTAGTGATCAGTTCTCCTTTGCCAAGATAATTCATCCACCTGACAGGTGTGGCATATCAAGAAGCTGATTAAAAGCCATGATCATTACACAGTTGCACCTTGTGCTGGGGACAATAAAATTACACTAAAATGTACAGTTTTTTCACACAACTCAATGCCACAGATGTCTCAAGTTTTTAGTGAGCGTGCAATTAGCATGCTGACTGCAGGAATGTCCACCAGTGCTATTGCCAGAGAATTGAATGTTCATTTCTCTACTATAAGCCACTTCCAACGTCGTTTTTTGGGCTGTATGTCCAACTGGCCTCACAAACGCAGAACACATTTGCAACCACGCCAGCCCAGGACCTCCACATCCGACTTCTTCACATGTGGGATTGTCTGAGACCAGCCACCCAGACAGCTGATGAAACTGAGGAGTATTTCTGTCTGTGATAAAGCCCTTTTGTGGGGAAAAACTGATTCTGATTGTCTGGGCCTCGCTCCACATTGGGTGCACCCATGCCCAGTCATGTGAAATCCATAGATTAGGGCATAATTTATTTATTTAAATTGACTGATTTCCTTATATGAACTCTTAAGTCAGTAAAATCGTTGAAATTGTTGCATGTTGCGTTTATATTTTTGTTCAGTAAATCTGGGGTGTCTAGGATTTACATATAAAATAATACGAAATACTCTCAGACCAGGTTGCATTTTAGTGTCATCAATTCGCATCAAGTCACTTCCTTACAATGCAGTTTGTTTTACTGTCAGTGTTTGCCTTCATGGCATAATTCTCAGATTTCAAAGCACGGCAGGCGGCAGGTTTCCTAGTGTTTAGAGCGTTGGCCTAGTAACTGAAAGGTTGAAAGATCAATTCCCGTGGGCTGACATGGTAAAAATCTGTTGTTCTGCCCCTGAACAAGGCAGTTAACCCACTGTTCCTAGGCCGTCATTGAAAATATGAATTTGTTCTTAACTAACTTGCCTAGTTAAATAAATTTAAAACATTTAAAGAAGTATTGCTTATGTTACTTTACAAACTATTTGAGTTACTACTTTATTGGAGCTGTTGTATGAAATGGTTTGATTAAGGATAAAGAAGACATGAACAATATGCTTTATAACGACACCAGTAAGCTCTCCCACACAACTGTATTTTACATCTCTTTTAGGCTTGTTTACCCTATGAGAGGTCTTTTTTAACAAAACATTTATCATGACAATATCAGTAAACTCCCATTAGGCTCCTTTACAGTAGATTTGGCTCATATGAGATGTGGATTTTGACTGCTGGTTCAACATGTCAGCGGGACAGGTCGTGTGTTTTTGCTGTAGTTACCTGGCTATTGTTTGTTTGTCATCCGTGAGGTTCACGGTGTCATGTATCTCACGTCTCTGTTCTTCTGGTCAGGGAGAGCCTGGCAGTTTTGGAATGATGGGTCTACCAGGTCCTCCTGGCAGGGGCCTACCTGGGTCAAAGGTAAGTGGTAAACACACACACACACACACACACACAGCATAGTGTCTTAAAAATATCAGCTCTTGACCTGTGTTGGAAACCATGGTCCCCTGCGTGCCATAAGCACGGTAAACTAAAGCCTAGCCATTAACTCTAGGAACTCATTCAAGTCTTCAGGTCTCAGATAAAGTGACTACTGAGTAACACACCCATGCATGTAATGCTCTGTCATACACAGCACTAAAACCGTATGGTCCACATTGACAGGGTGACCTTGGACCAGTGGGGCAGTCTGGGCCTGTAGGAGACCCTGGAGTGGGCATCGCTGGGTCGACGGTAACCTCAACGGACAGTTAGAACATAGCCTAGCTTTATTACATTATTGCCAAGGTTTTGGCAGCAAGCTAGTACTACAATGAGACATATTTTTCTGTGTGTGTGTGTGTGTTTCTCTCCCATTCAGGGTGAGAGGGGGAACCCTGGACCTGTTGGACCACCAGGGTTGAAGGGAGACGGTTACACAGGACCTCAGGTGGGACTATTGATGTTGGTAGTTAGTTAAAAAACCTAGTCTAGTTCACCAGCCCTGTATCTCTGTATTTGAAGTTACTTGCAGATGTGTGGGAAATATATATAATATAATATAAAAACTGCACACTACGTTTGCCAGTATCACTTGTTTATTAAGTTACATAGCATCCTCATAGCCTTCATAAGAGATTTAGTATGCATTGAAAATTAAATCCCAACACATGAACCCAGTCTTGTTCTTGTTGGTAAACAGGGCCTCCCAGGGTTGCCAGGGCAACCAGGAGAGTTGGGACCTGAAGGGAAAGGATTACCTGGCCCTAAGGTAAGCGCTGAACTTACCTTATACACACAATGTTAACTCTAATCCTTCACACAATGAATCACAGTTTTACAGGCACGGTTTTACACTCTCTCTCTATCTCTCATGAGTGTATATACTGCACTGTATGTGTACAATGAAACATTATTTCACATTATGTTTGTGTTTCAGGGTGACAGAGGTTCATCAGGACTTCCAGGGCCAAAAGGACCTCCTGGCATTGGTCTGCTGGGACTTAAGGTCAGTGATGACTGGAAACACAGGATTAGTCCAGAAACAGCCTGCATCCCGTTACTCCTACCCCCTACTGCGTAGCCCCTACCCCCTTGCCCCTACCCTTTACCCCCTAACCCCTACCCCCTAGCCTAGCCCCTACCCCCGGCATAGATCCTTCATCTGCTGTAGATCTTCTTGTAGACACCTTTTGTCAACATCTCTTGTTTCTTTTCAATGCCAGTGTACTTTTAATTAAGGTTTATTTTTGAAAATTGTAATGTGGAACTGAACTAATGTTTGTTTTGCAGGGTTCTGTGGGTCAGCCAGGTCCACCTGGTCTGTCAGGAATCACAGGAGAGGGCATCCAGGGGCCCAAGGTAGGGCCTCATTATCATGCTGGACTGGCCTGAGATAGTGATCATAATGATGATAATGGTGTGATATTTATATCATGACACAAGGTGAGACCCAGATGCAGACACAGGAGGCAGATGGTTGGAGTCTTACAATGTTTATTAATCCAAAGGGAGTAGGCAAGAGAATGGTCGTGGACAGGCAAAAGGTCAAAACCAGATCAGAGTCCAGAAGAAGTGGCAGACAGGCTCATGGTCAAGGCAGGCAGAAAAGTCAGGCAGGCGGGTACAGAGTCCAGAAACAGGCAATGGTCAAAACTGGGAGGACTAGAAAAAGGAGAATAGCAAAAAGCAGAAGAACGGGAAAACCGCTGGTTCACTTGGAAAACATACAAGATGAACTGGCACAGAGAGACAGGAAGCACAGGGATAAATACACTGCAATAAGCGACACCTGGAGGGGGTGGAGACAATCACAGGGACAGGTGAAACAGATCAGGGCGTGACGATTTATTGGATACTTATGTCATAGTGACAATCTATCAACTGCAATTCTAATTAAATGCCAATGTAATTATAGTGCAGTATGTCATTCATGGCCCCAGAAACGAAAGACTGTGCTATGTTCAAGTGGGGAACCACAGGTAATAGGGCATTGGGCCACCACGTGCCAACAGAACAGCTTCAATGCACCTTGGCATAGATTCTATACTGGTCTGGAACTCTATTGGAGGGATGCAACACCATTCTTCCACAAGAAATTCAATGTTGTTGATGGTGGTGAAAAAACGCTCTCTGAGGCGCAGCTTCAGAATCTCCCATAACCATTCAATTGGGTTGAGATCTGGTGACTGACACACACCCTTTAAATTTATACATGACCCTAAGCATGATTGGATGTTTTAATTGCTTAATTAACTCAGGAACCACACCTGTGTGGAAGCACTTGCTTTCAATATACTTTTACTCAAGTGTTTATTTTATTTTGGCAGCTACCTGTATGTTCAGAGGGAAATTGGTTTTGGTACTATCAATCTGACATGGTACAATATTCTGTTGTATACAGTATTGTGAGCTGTTTTAACATTAGCAATGATTAATCATACTAATCATTAGTCTTGTCTTTTTTCAACATTCAGGGAGAGCCTGGGTTCGAGGGGCCAAAGGGCCCCCGGGGGCCTCCAGGGGACGGCTTTCCAGGAGAAAAGGTACAAACTTAACCAATGCTTTTGATCCCTGCAGGAATTGAACCAGCAACTTGAGCCACACAGGACTGTAACTGCCAAACCCACACATACTGGTTCAATGCCAACATGGACACACAACCATTTGCTGTTCAATATAAATGTTCTTGTTGATGTTCTTAACGATACTGTTGTCATATTACTGTACACAGGGAGACAGGGGGATTCTTGGAGACCGTGGGAAGAAAGGAGACAAGGGAGAATTTGGAGAGTCAGGATCTATAGGACCCATGGTATGATCGTCTTCTGGTCCCATCATGGTCATAAAATAACATATGTCATGGTTAATTTATATGTTGATCGCTAACCTGTGTTCAAACTTGCAGGGGAAATCCGGTGAGAAGGGCGATCCTGGCTTGACAGTGAGTAGAGCACAAAATCCATACAGTTTCATAATGGCACCTTTGTTATGTCTCTCAACCATATTTTAATATCTTAAATGTTTTCCTCTTCCACCCACAGAGAGAGGAAGTCATCAAAATTATCAGGGAAAGTTGTGGTGAGTTTAAACAGCTCATTGATTATTCATACCTACAGAACATAAACACCATTGATAAAGTGTTAGCCAACATTTGCACAGAGCTCCCTGGAAAACAGTGGCAATTGTTACTATTGCTGGACAATCCTTTGCTAAATAAATAACCATGAATAAATCAAATGTGCTTCTGTTTGCTCTTTGGGTTCTAGGCCAGGTTACTGTAAAACACTATGTGACAACTGCGGATGTAAAAATGACTTTTTAAATACATTTGATTGATTGATACAGACTGTCTCTATGTTTATGTTCTCAGGCTGTGGTGTGAAGTGCAGAGAGAGTCCTCTGGAGCTGGTGTTTGTGATTGACAGCTCAGAGAGCGTTGGACCGGAGAACTTCGAGGTGGTCAAGGACTTTGTGAACACCCTGATTGACCGTGTATCTGTGAACCGCGAGGCCAGCAGGATCGGTGTGGTCCTCTACAGTCATGTGGACATAGTGGTGGTCAGTCTGACGCAGCAGTCCAGCCAGAACGACGTCAAGGTCAGTAGTATTGAAGCAGATGAGTACCTGTCACATACTGAGTTCGAATCCCGGGTTTCCTGCATGCCACAACTGTATTAGCCCTCTGAGCTAAAGCCTAGACATTCTTGAAGCAGATCTGTGTTCATTCTGCTGTATCCTTTTTCTGTCTGATGTTAATTACACTCTTTCATCCCCTGGTATGTCTATCATCTATTTATATCTATCTGTCTGTCTGTCTGTGTAATTTCTCTCAGGCTGCGGTGAGGAAAATGCCGTACCTGGGCGAGGGCACCTTTACGGGTAGTGCCATTGGGAGAGCCAACCAGCTGTTCCAGGCCTCGCGGCCCGGTGTGCGTAAAGTTGCCGTGGTACTAACCGATGGGCAGGCAGACCGACGTGACGCAGTGCAGCCCGAGGAAGCTGCCAGGGAGGCCCACACCGCCGGCATTGAGATGTTTGTCATCGGCGTGGTGAATAAGAAAGACCCGCTGTACGCAGAGTTCCAATCTGAGATGATCGCTATCGCCTCCGACCCAGACGAGGAACACATGTACCTGATCGATGACTTCATGCTGCTGCCCAGTATGTGGTTCTAGATGAAGTTCAAGACTCTAGATGAAGTTGTAGACTCTAGATGCAATTGTAGTATCAAGATGCAATTGTAGACTCGAGATGAAGTGCTAGACTCTAGATGAAGTGCTAGACTCTAGATGAAGTGCTAGACTCTGCCTAGTATATGGTTCTAGTTCGGTTTTATTTACATCCACAGTCATAGCAGTCAATACAAAATTAAATCCATGTGAACGGCATCGGCCTATCTAAATACATATGCTTAAATTGATAAAAGAACAGACAACAGATCTATTCTAACAACTCTACTGACCAGCCCCATTAAGGGGTTTGTGAAGGAGATATCTTGATTTCTGTAGATCGGCACGGAACAGTGCCAAAATTGCTTTATAACAATAACGTGATAATGATATAACTTTTATATATAAATAGAATATTTCAAATGTAAGTATTTCAGTATAAACAAACAGTGTGAAAATGCATTGCACAAAACGCTGTCACTATAGTTGCAGTATTGTAAAGTCTTTAAGTGTGATAGATCATGTTTCATCACATCCCAACTATGCTCACTGCATGGCCTGTTTAAAAAGGACATTTGGGACATTGTCACCCTTATTCGTGATGCCTGCCATCACTGCCATCAGATACTTTAAAGAACGGCTGCCTTTAAAAAGCAACAAATCCATTTGAAGACGTCCTGTCTCAATGATATAAGTCAGAAACAGTTATTCTAGTGTCAAAATTGACTACAGAGTCAAAATAGGATCATTTTGGTCATAAAGTCAGTCTCGTCTAAAACGGAGCATAGACAGTGAGACAGACCTGCCCAGCAGCTCCGAATTTGTTTACATAAGACAACATGTCACACATTTAACTTGAGAAATACTGCACCAAACACCTTAGTTAGATGTAAAATTGTGCAACATCCTCGGCAAAAAATTCAAAATGAATTACAGATTTATTGAGTTACTGTATCTTAGCTTCATTCTGCAGATTTTGAGGAGGGCTTCCACGTATACAGTGTTTTATGGGGGACAAATATCATTAACCAAATGCAGAATCGGTCAGAAAACACACCTCCAAGACTGAAATCTCATTTTTCTAATGAGCAACAGAAAAACACATGTGCCAATCGACGTGTTCAGTCGCTCTTTAAAGTTTAAACCAAAGGTCAAAGGTTATATACATGACCAAGTGGTGGAGTTCCCACACACTAGCTAGAGAAACAAGCCAGTGACATTCTATTATGACTGGTGATGATTGTTCTGTGTTTTGAATCTCCCTGGATGACTATTTAATCCTTTAATGGGTTGAAATGAACTTGATTGAGGTTGATTACAGTCTTTTAAACTGTCTGTCTTGGCACAGCCCTGGAGAGTACGCTGCTCAGCCAGATCTGTGAGCACAACGGTGGAACCCTCTTCATCCACAACCCCATACCCACCCTTGAGGTTTACAGAGAAGTCCCAGACAGGGGGGGCATACCCAACTTTGAGGACGATTACAGAAGAGTAAGAGAAAACACTTTTAGGACTTACGGGATGAAGGAAAAAGGAAACCTCACACTGCTCTTGATCGTATCACGGATATTTAATAAGCTTACGTATTGGCCTCGCGGCCTTCGTCAGAGCTTTCAAAAGCTCTGACGAAGGATACGTAAGCTTATTAAATATTAAATATCAGTGATACTATCAAGAGCAGTGTGAGGTTTCCTTTTTCCTTCATCTTGTTCAACTGTTGCCATGCACCTGCAAAAAATATTGCTACGGTGTGCGAGTGACTTTTGAATTTTGTAGGACTTACGGGAGGAACTTACTAAGACACTTAAGACGAACAAATGGACAAAACCACATTAAAGTAGACATTACAAACATTGGCCAAAACCACACTAAAGTAGACATTTCACATTATCATACCAATACACAAATTACACTCCAACAAACTATGTATTACACTCTAATAAACTACACTCTAACAAACTACATAGGGCTGTAAATAGCTGCATAAGACTCTAACATCCAGTCTGTTACCATGACTGCTGCAGTGATCACTATGTCTGGATTGCGTAGTCATTTGATATTTCTTCCTCTGTATATTTCTCCCTCCCCAGCCTGGCCCACCAATATTTGAGAATGAGAGCCCTCCCTCCTCACGGGCCCCAGAATCCCCCGGCTTCAACGAGAATGAAATCGACACTGGCAAGACATCGGTCTTCGAGGTACCCCTGAACAAGCTCCCAGACGTCATGACAGCAGCATCAGGGGGCCAAGGGGGGAAGCAGCAACCCCCTGTTATCTCTATGGTGGGACCCCAGACCCCCCAGACACCCACCAACTGGCAGTACATCCCCAAGACCACCCAGCCTCTGCCAGACATCTTTGTACCAGGTGAGTCTCTTTTTTTTATGACCATTTGAGAAATTACATTATGTAGGATACATCTCCAACTGTACAAACAATTGATTGGGAAACATTTCCTCATTATTAATTTAAAATGTTTTGTCTATGGTATTTATTTATCCTTTATTTAACTAGGAAAGTCAGTTAAGAACATGTTCTTATTTACAATGACGACCTAGGAACAGTGGGTTAACTGCCTTGTCTGGGGAAGAACGACAGATTTTTACCTTGTCAGCTCGGGGATTCGGTCTAGCAACCTTTGGGTTACTAGTCCAACGCTCTAGCCACTAGGCTACCTGCCTAGTCCAACGCTCTAACCACTAGGCTACCTGCCTAGTCCAACGCTCTAACCACTAGACTACCTGCCTAGTCCAACGCTCTAACCACTAGGCTACCTGCCTAGTCCAACGCTCTAAGCACTAGGCTACCTGCCTAGTCCAACGCTCTAAGCACTAGGCTACCTGCCTAGTCCAACGCTCTAAGCACTAGGCTACCTGCCTAGTCCAACGCTCTAAGCACTAGGCTACCTGCCTAGTCCAACGCTCTAAGCACTAGGCTACCTGCCTAGTCCAACGCTCTAACCACTAGGCTACCTGCCTAGTCCAACGCTCTAACCACTAGGCTACCTGCTGTTACCTGGTAGACTCAGATCTGTTTACTTGTTCAGGATTGTCACATCTTTAACAAACAGACGTATTAACCCATTTGTCTCTCTGTTAGTCTGTGTGTGTTGAAGTATAAAGTCCTATAAGTATTTATAAAATAAGTGTGATGCTTTATAACTTGTTATTAGGATGAAGAAGCCTTTATAAAGTCTTACAAAAACTGAAGAGAAGAGACGAGAAGAGAATCATTAGTTTTGGTACTGTCCATATGTAGTTGTTTTTGGTCGCAGCTTCAGGAATGGCTGCTGAAGTCATAGTCAATCGATCAATAATATAATAATACTCTTAGCAATGTGTATCATCCATTTAGAATCAGAACTTTTCTGAAACATCACAGTACAGTTAAAATATATGACAATTAGAAATCATAACCGGATGGTGTTCAGAGATAGTTGGGAGGGTTGAGTGGAGCTGAAGGATGGGACTCAAAACAAACAAAAGATAACTATTGTAAAATATACTGTCTCCATCAAATGTATTTAGTATGTATAATCTGGAAGGAGAAGCCTAAGAGTTGTTGTCCATTAGTTTACTCCAATTAGGGGAGGGATGGTAGGGTTAGGGGAAAATAATAAAGGAAAGAATATACAGTGCCTTGCGAAAGTATTCGGCCCCTTTGAACTTTGCGACCTTTTGCCACATTTCAGGCTTCAAACATAAAGATATAAAACTGTATTTTTTTGTGAAGAATCAACAACAAGTGGGACACAATCATGAAGTGGAACGACATTTATTGGATATTTCAAACTTTTTTAACATATCAAAATCTGAAAAATTGGGCGTGCAAAATTATTCAGCCGCCTTAGGTTAATACTTTGTAGCGCCACCTTTTGCTGCGATTACAGCTGTAAGTCGCTTGGGGTATGTCTCTATCAGTTTTGCACATCGAGAGACTGACATTTTTTCCCATTCCTCCTTGCAAAACAGCTCGAGCTCAGTGAGGTTGGATGGAGAGCATTTGTGAACAGCAGTTTTCAGTTCTTTCCACAGATTCTCGATTGGATTCAGGTCTGGACTTTGACTTGGCCATTCTAACACCTGGATATGTTTATTTTTGAACCATTCCATTGTAGATTTTGCTTTATGTTTTGGATCATTGTCTTGTTGGAAGACAAATCTCCGTCCCAGTCTCAGGTCTTTTGCAGACTCCATCAGGTTTTCTTTCAGAATGGTCCTGTATTTGGCTCCATCCATCTTCCCATCAATTTTAACCATCTTCCCTGTCCCTGCTGAAGAAAAGCAGGCCCAAACCATGATGCTGCCACCACCATGTTTGACAGTGGGGACTGTGTGTTCAGGGTGATGAGCTGTGTTGCTTTTACGCCAAACATAACGTTTTGCATTGTTGCCAAAAAGTTCAATTTTGGTTTCATCTGACCAGAGCACCTTCTTCCACATGTTTGGTGTGTCTCCCAGGTGGCTTGTGGCAAACTTTAAACAGCACTTTTTATGGATATCTTTAAAAAATGGCTTTCTTCTTGCCACTCTTCCATAAAGGCCAGATTTGTGCAATATACGACTGATTGTTGTCCTATGGACAGAGTCTCCCACCTCAGCTGTAGATCTCTGCAGTTCATCCAGAGTGATCATGGGCCTCTTGGCTGCATCTCTGATCAGTCTTCTCCTTGTATGAGCTGAAAGTTTAGAGGGACAGCCAGGTCTTGGTAGATTTACAGTGGTCTGATACTCCTTCCATTTCAATATTATCGCTTGCACAGTGCTCCTTGGGATGTTTAAAGCTTGGGAAATCTTTTTGTATCCAAATCCGGCTTTAAACTTCTTCACAACAGTATCTCGGACCTGCCTGGTGTGTTCCTTGTTCTTCATGATGCTCTCTGCGCTTTTAACGGACCTCTGAGACTATCACAGTGCAGGTGCATTTATACGGAGACTTGATTACACACAGGTGGATTGTATTTATCATCATTAGTCATTTAGGTCAACATTGGATCATTCAGAGATCCTCACTGAACTTCTGGAGAGTTTGCTGCACTGAAAGTAAAGGGGCTGAATAATTTTGCACGCCCAATTTTTCAGTTTGATTTGTTAAAAAAGTTTGAAAAATCCAATAAATCTCGTTCCACTTCATGATTGTGTCCCACTTGTTGTTGATTCTTCACAAAAAAATACAGTTTTATATCTTTATGTTTGAAACCTGAAATGTGGCAAAAGGTCGCAAAGTTCAAGGGGGCCGAATACTTTCGCAAGGCACTGTATGTATGGGTGATTGGAAATGATGCAGACGATTACATTGATGGAAGCTACAATCTATCGGCAATATTAAAGCTGATCTACCCCCTAAATATTAATAAATAAATGAAACAGTATTACAAAAACCTCTTGTCTGTTCCAGTGGTGGGGTGTAGACAGGCGTTGGACCCTGGGCCGTGTCGTCAGTATGTGGTGAGGTGGTACTACGACCTGGAAGCCAACTCCTGCGCCCAGTTCTGGTACGGAGGTTGCCAGGGTAACGGAAACCAGTTTGAGTCGGAGGCCGGGTGCAGGAGCGTTTGCGTCCGCACGTAACAGACATTTGTGCTTCGTTTAAAGAGAGAAGGGCCGTGTGCAAATTCCCCAATGATAATGTCAGAGGGATGCACTGAGGACATGGGCTCCTATCTATCTATGGCTGCGTCCCAATTCTCCTGAGGATGGGGAGTGTGTAAGTACATACTTCGCAGAAGGGTGGAGAATCGGGACATGGGCTTTCTATCAGTTACAGTTCGACCAAAGCTCAGGCGAACGACAGCACTGCTACACTGATGCTCCAGAGAGGACCTGTATACTGTCTCTTTATTTCTGTGTTCTTTATGTAGTCTGTGAACCAGCCCCTGTACTGTACAAATGTTCAACCTGTTTACATTTTCTCTATTTTCACACACTATTGTTTTTACCCATTGTGTTGCTTCAAATAATTGTCCAATAAAAAGACACCTTAATAACTTCCAAACCATAAACCCTGTGATCTGAACAGATTCTCACAGGTCAGGATTCTCATGACATAATGACATATCTACTGTATGCGTGTTGTATTTAGTCCAGTTCTATCTCAGTTTCATCTTTCGCTAACAAACTGAGTGTTATATATCGTGCTCAACCTCCAGAAATCTGTAGAAGACATGAAGTAGATACTTCTAGTTTCATATTAACAAACTACCATGTTAAACCTTTGTTTTACTGTAAGTTGTAAAAAATGAACACTTGGCTGTAAAATATATTTTTGTTTAATATTGTACAACAAAAGCAAAGAAGGAAATGTGAAGCTCACACAACAAATCATAAGCACTTTCAGCTACAATAAGTATCATATGTACTATTGAATGACATAAACAGGGGAAATGACTGACACTTGTGGTCAGTATTACAAACCTACAGTTAAAGGCAGTCTGGAAGATTCCCTGCTTCTCAAATCAAATTTGATGAATGATATACAATAAATAGTAAATGCCTTATGAGCTTACTTACTACTGTCTCACCCTTTCACAATAACTCTAGAGCTTCATTGTTAATATAGTTGTTGTCATTTGAGTCGTTGTAAACAAACCATGTATCGTTTCAAAATATGTTTAAAACCACCATGTGTCGATGAATTTGAGAGTGGTTCCAGTTCCCCAGCCTCATCGCTCAGCATACCAAACAAAGTGGCAGGGGTCAGCTGTTGTTTCTGGCATTTAAACATTACACAGTCATACATACTTTCTTCAGTGCAGTAGTCTGTCTGTGTTATCTCTGTGTTAGGCAGAGACAGGTGTGGGTGTGTTACTCTCACTTTCAGTTCCTGCAGAATCAGGGTTGTACCTGTACTGGTATCCGTAGGGTCGTAGGTTATAGGTCAGATATTCCAGCATGTACATCTGTACATTGTAGATGTAGTGAAAGGATACGGTGTGATCTGAACAACATTCTGGGCCCTGGGAGAAAGAAAGGCTGTATTAAGCCTGTGTAAAACTTTATACACCGAACAAAAATATAAACCCAACATGGAACAATTTCAAAGATTTTACTGAGTTACAATTCATATAAGGAAATCAGTCAATTGAAATAAATAAAGCCATAATCTATGGATTTCACATGACTGGTGTTGGATTCAGGGTGACACTTTGAACATTGTTATACTCAGAGGTATAGGAACATAGGTTACAAAAGAGACATGAGGGGAGCCATAAAGAAGCTTGGGAGGGGCTGAGTGCAGGGAAAACAATCCCATGTGACAGCACTGATAAGGGGAGGAACCGTTGAAGGCTCATATCACTTAGCTCCCTGATTACCAAGAATTATGCAATGTTTCGAGACAAGGAGGAGACGCCACCCAAAGCGGGGTATGAATAATACCACGGGGGAAGCCATGTCTTTTTCTGAATTACAGCAGTATCGACCCTTTGGGAAGAATAGAACTTGGTTAAGCTTCACTGGTGTCCGTGGAGTCATTTACTCTTAAAGATTAGAACCTAACACTGGGAATACAGATATCCATCTGTTGGTCACTGATACCCTAAATAAAAGTAGGAGCGTGGGTCAGAAAACCAGTCAGTATCTGGTATGACCACCGTTAACCTCATGCAGCGCGACACATTTCCTTCACATGGAGTTGATCAGGCTGTTGATTGTGGCCTGTGGAATGTTGTCCCACTCCTCTTCAATGGCTGTGTGAAGTTGCTGCATATTGGTGGGAAGTGGAACACACTGTCATACATGCCAGTCGATCCAGAGCATCCCAAACATGCTCAATGGGGGACATGTCTGGTGAGTATGCAGGCCCTGGAAAAACTGGGACATTTTCAGCTTCCAGGAATTGTGTACAGATTCTCGTGACATGGGACTGCATTATCATGCTGAAACATGAGGTGATAGCGGCAGATGACTGGCACGACAATAGGCCTCAGGATCTCGTCACGGTATCTCTGTGCATTTAAATTGACATCAATAAAATGCAATTGTGTTCATTGTCCATAGCTTATGCCTGCCCATACCATAACCCCACCATAGGGCACTGTTCAAAACGTTGACATCAGCAAACCGCTCACCCACAAGACACCATACACACTGTCTGCCATCTGCCAGGTGCAGTTGAAACTGGAGTTCATCCGGGAAGAGCACACTTCTCCAGAGTGCCAGTGGGCATTGAAGGTGAGCACTTATCCACTGAAGTAGGTTACGACGCTGAACCACAGTCAGGTCAAGACCCCGGTGAGGATGACGTGCATGCAGATGAGCTTCCCTGAGACGGTTTCTGACAGTTTGTGAAGAAATTCTTTGGTTGTGCAAACCAATAGTTTCATCAGCTATCCCTGTGGCTGGTCTCAGCCACACCTGTCATGTGGATGGTTTATCTTGGCAAATGAGAAATGCTCTCTAACGTAAGCCAAGGTTTGTGCAAGGCTACTAATTTATAATAAGTACAAAGCCATGAGTAAATCTATGAGTAAAGATTTACTTTAGCTAGTCAGTCATTACACTGTGAATGACAAACCCTAAGCACCTATGACAACTCTCCTATACTACACATGATTGAGAGAGCATCACAACCACACACAGAGTTGAGAATAGAATAGAATGGTATGAGTGTACTTGTAAGTGAACAGTTGATTAGGGGAAAGGGTATGATTACCTCACTGGGTTTGTAGTAGTCATACGAGAGAAACCAAGGCCGTTTTCTGGGTGGCTTTTTGATCAGGTACTTGTCTGGTGGGTAGGGATGAAACGTCTGCCTTCCCTTCACATCTCTGGAGTCTCCCGGCTCCACACCCATTGTCTCCATACACTTCCCCAGAGCCATGTCTTCTATGATGGAAAAGTGGGTACATTTCGCCATGTCGAATCCCTCAATGAACCTTCTGACGGCTTCTTTACTGAGGACATAGCCGGCTCCACCGCTCATGTAACCCTGGTGGACAAACGGGCGGAACCTTCGCCCAAAGTACACAGGCTTCTCCGGGTCCTGTTTGGACAAGGTGTAGCGGAGGTTTTCGATGACCACGAACGTGTCATCATCAGCTTTGAGGACCCAGTCGTAGTCGTTGCGGTGGTGTTGGTAGATGTACTGGAAGGCTCTGATGGTCTTCCAGTAGAGCTGGTCTCGTCCCTCGGTTACGTTGAGCCCCACTGTGGGGAATTCTGTCTCCACTGAACTCATGTAGAGGATTTTGTTGCATCGGTTGGCCCAGGTGGCCCGGATGTGCTTGGTTCTAGACTCCAGGTTCTTAGGTCCAGTCATGATCCAACATAGCAGACGCACCTTCTGGGACAGGTTGGCTGCAACACTCCTGTTCTCTGAAAGAGATCATTTATAGATAATTAATGAAAATTGTGGTCATTTAGCACAGTGGTTCCCAAACTGAGAGGACGCCCCCCTCCCCCCGAACTGAGTCCGGCTTTCAACTTACTTTTTAAAGTTGTAATAGTAGAATGCACAAGGTGCAATTTCGAAATTGAGTAGTTTTCCTCAGTGTGTGGATTGTTTGGGGTCAATTCCATTTCAATTTCAGTCAATTCAGGGAGTACAATTAAATTCCAACTCCAATTCCAATTATCTTCCAATGCTTTTCAATTAGGACACTTTTTTAGTTGGAATTGGTATTTAATTTACTTTCTGAATTGCCTGGAATTGAAATGGAATTGACCCAAACCCTGATATGTGTCCTCTATATGGGAATCAAACACCTAGTGTTTCCAGCACTGTGCTCTCTAACCTCTTGGAACCACAATGCTTTCAGGAGTAATAGATGTTTTACGATTCACTCACACACATCCAATACAACTCCAGGGCAACAAAAACACTACTTATACTTAGACGTAAGGCTGGATTGCACTTACACTGAGTGTACAAAACATTAAGAACACCTTTCTAATATTGAGTTGCACCCCCACAATGTAGTGTAGATTTCACATACAAATGTTATACTGTACTTCCGAATTCAGAATCAAATATGCTTCCCAAAAATACCATGGTCACTGTGGTAGAACGTTTATTTTGATTGGCAATTTTCTGCATTTATCAGAGTGCCATCAGGTAGCCTGGTTTCAAATCAAATCATATTAGTCACATGTGCCGAATACAACAGAATACAACTTACAATGAAATGCTTACTTACAAGCCTCTAACCAACAATGCAGTTTAAAAATAGACAATAACAATAGCGAGACTATATGCAGGGGGTACCGGTACAGAGTCAATGTGCTGGGGCACCGGTTAGTTGAGGTAATTGAGGTAATATGTATATGTAGGTAGTGTTATTAAAGTGACTATGCATAGATAATAATAGAGGGCAGCAGCAGTGTAAAAGAGGGGGGACAATGCAAATAGTCTGGGTATCCATTTGATTAGATGTTCAGGAGTCTTATGGCTTGGGGGTAGAAGCTGTTTAGAATCCTCTTGGTCATAGACTTGGCACTCCGGTACCGCTAGCCATGCGGTAGTAGAGAGAACATTCTATGACTAGGGTGGCTGGAGTCTTTGACAATTTTTAGGGCCTTCTTCTGACACCGCCTGGTATAGAGGTCCTGGATGGCAGGAAGCTTGGCCCCAGTGAGATACTGGGCCATACACACTACCCTCTGTAGTGACGTGCGGTCGGATGTCGAGCAGTTGACATACCAGGCAGTGATGCAACCAGTCATGCTCTCGATGGTGCAGCTGTAGAACCTTTTGAGGATCTGAGGACCCATGCCAAATCTTTTCAGTCTCCTGAGGGGGAATAGGTTTTGTCGTGCCCTCTTCACGACTGTCTTGGTGTGCTTGGACCATGTTAGTTTGTTGCTTGGACCATGTTAGTTTGCTGCTCCACTACAGCACCGTTTATGAGAATGGGGGCGTGCTCTGTCCTCCTTTTCCTGTAGTCCACAATCATCTCCTTTGTCTTGATCACATTGAGGGAGAGGTCGTTATCCTGGCACCACACGGCCAGGTCTCTGACCTCCTCCCTATAGGCTGTCTCGTCGTTGTCGTTGATCAGGCCTACCAGTCTTGTGTCATTGGCAAACTTAATGATGGTGTTGGAGTCGTGCCTGGCCATGCAGTCATGAGTGAACAGGGAGTACAGGAGGGGAATGAGCACGCACTCCTGAGGGGCCCCTGTGTTGACGATCAGCGTGGTGGATGTGTTGTTACCTACCCTTACCACCTGGGGGCGGCCCGTCAGGAAGTCCAGGATCCAGTTGCAGAGGGAGGTGTTTTGTCCCAGGGTCCTTACCTTAGTGATGAGCTTTGAGGGTACTATGGTGTTGAACGCTGAGCTGTATTCAATGAAAAGCATTCTCACATAGGTGTTCTTTTTGCCCAGGTGGGAAAGGACAGTGTGGAGTGCAATAGAGATTGCATCATCTGTGGATCTGTTAGGGCAGTATGCAAATTGGAGTGGGTCTAGGGTTCCTGGAATAATGGTGTTGATGTGAGCCATGATCAGCCTTTCAAAGCACTTCATGACTACAGACGTGAGCGAGACGGGTCAGTAGTCATTTAGGCAGATTACCTTAGTGTTCTTGGATACAGGGACTCTGGACGGTCTGCTTAAAACATGTTGGTATTACAGACTCGGACAGGGAGAAGTTGAAAATGTCAGTGAAGACACTTGCCAGTTGGTCAGCGCATGCTTGAGGGTACACGAGGCTCGTGTCATCTGATAGGCTCGTGTCACTGGGCAGCTCTCGACTGCGCTTCTCTTTGTAGTCTGTAATGGTTGCAAGCCCTGTCACATCTGACGAGCTTCGGAGCTGGTGTAGTATGATTCCATCTTAGTCCCGTATTGACACGTTGCCTTTTTGATGGTTCGTCGGAGGGCATAGCGGGATTTCTTCTAAGCTTCTGGGTTAGAGTCCCGCTCCTTGAAAGCGGCAGATCTAGCCTTTAGCTCAGTGCGGATGTTGCCTGTAATCCACGGCTTCTGGTTGGGGTTTGTACATACAGTCTCTGTGGGGAAGACGTCATCGATGCACTTATTGATGAAGCCAATGACTGATGTGGTGTACTCTTCAATGCCATAGGAAGAATCTGGGAACATATTCCAGTCGGTGCTAGCAAAACAGTCCTGTTGCTTAGCATCTGCTTCATCTGACCACTTTTTTATTTACAGAGTCATTGGTGCTTCCTGCTTTAATTTGAGCTTGTAAGCAGGAATCAAGAGGATAGAATTATGGTCAGATTTGCCAAATGGAGGGTGAGGGAGATCTTTGTATGCATTTCTGTGTGTGGAGTCAAGGTGGTCTAGAGTTTTTCCCTCTGTTTGCACATTCAACATGCTGATAGAAATTTGGTAAACAGATTTAAGTTTCCCTGCATTGAAGTCCCCGGCCACTAAGAGCGCCGTCTCTGGATGAGCGTTTTCTTGTTTGCTTATGGCCTTATACAGCTCATTCAGTGCGGTCTTAGTGCCAGCATCGGTCTGTGGTGGTATGTAGACAGCTAATAAAGATACAGGTAGATAGTGTGGTCTACAGCTTATCATGAGATACTCTACCTCAGGCGAGCAAAACCGTGAGACTTCCTTAGATATCGTGCACCAGCTGTTGTTTACATATATGCATAGGCCCCCCGCTCCTTGTCTTACCAGATGCCACTGTTCTATCCTGCCGATACAAGGTATAACCATCCAGCTGTATGTTGATAATATAGTCGTTCAGCCACGACTCCGTGAAGCATAAGATATTACAGTTTTTATGTAACCGTATAAGGATCATAGCTTTCACCTGGATTCACAAAGTCAGTTTGTCATTGAAAGAGCAGGTGTTCATAATGTTTTGTACACTCACTGTACACCTCCATATTAAGAGGAAAGAGACCCAATAACCTAGTTGTTTCAATAAAATTCCTTTTTTATAACTGAATGATATTACATTGTAATAAAAAATAAATTACAGCAATTTGTCATTTATTATCAATAATAAGTAATAAGGCAATTACCTAAGTGCATGTGTCTTGGAACCCCCCTGTCATACTGAACTCCATTGGAGTTAACCAGAAGGAAAACAGCAGGTTCTACAGTGCTAGGGTCTGAGTAAACAATGTATAGGACAGACAGAAATCCTATACACAGCCCAGACACAAAGAATACAGTTGAAAGATTGATCCTCATTCCCCTCTCCTTCAGATCAAACCCTGTGAGTGATACAAATATGAAGGAGAAGTGAGTTTGGGCAGATGAACAAAGACGTGTTACTTCAAACTTGTTAAAATAATATACAAACATGCAAATATACTGTATACAGTATACAACTAACATTAATTGTGCTATCAGTTTCAAGATCAGCTTACAAGGGGGAAAAGTCTTTGAAAAAGAATGCATTGTAATAATGGATCTCAACCAAAATCATTGTTGCTTTTAAAGTTACAAAAACACGTTTGAATATTTGAATAATTATATTAGCTTACCTGTTCACACAAACATGTCTTGAAATATTGGTATTATTCTCCTCTGATTGTGGATAATGCAACAGTGTTGAAAAATGGAGCTGTCGGGAATAATGGATTTGCTCAAGGTGTGAAAAAAGTTGAACCCAAGCAGGAGGCAAACAACTTCTATATTTAATGATTAAATAGACAAACAATAGACAGACACATGCATATGGGGAGACAGACTCGTTCTTCTGAAAGGTTCATAGCAATCTGCAAACCTCCTCAAGGGCAGGCAGGCATAAATACTCGTGATTATCTGTTTGTTCTCCAAGTGTTCCGGGACCCTGGTCAAAACAATGTAGCGTAGTTGAATATTGCATCGGGTCAAAGTAGGCTAAACATTTGAACATCTTGCTTGGGAGTCACCCTGGCTGGATTACAGCTAAGGGCCCGATTACCAAGTTACCAGGTTCTGCTTTATGGTGACCTCTGACCTTAGAGAGGTTACCCAGAGGCTAAGTACCAATTGGGAAAAAACATTCTTAACATTCTCTTTGGAGAAGAGACTATTTAAAACCCTTCCTGAAAAGGAAGAATGATATAAGGAAGGTAAAAATACTGAATGGGACTCTACTGGATAAATGTACTAGGCAGGCAAAACAACTAATTGGATATAATTGAGGGGGAAATCCTTTACAGCATTAACAATCAAAATACAATAACAACAATAATTACTTCAGGGATGCAAGGGATGCAACTTTGGTCATTATGTCAGATTACATTTCATAAAATGCAACAGGAGGTAGATAGTAAAGTAACAAAAATCGGAAGTTAACATACACTTAGGTTGGAGTCATTAAAACTCATTTTTCAACCACTCCACAAATTTCTTGTTAACAAACTACAGTTTTGGCAAGTCGGTTATGGCATCTACTTTGTGCATGACACAAGTCATTTTTCCAACAATTGTTTACAGACAGATTATTTCACTTATAATTCACTGTATCACTATTCCAGTGAGTCAGAAGTTTACATACACTAAGTTGACTGAGCCTTTAAACAGCTTGGAAAATTCCAGAGAATTATGTCATGGCTTTAGAAGCTTCTGAGGCTAATTGTCATCATTTGAGTCAATTGGAGGTGTACCTGTGGATGTATTTCAAGGCCTACCTTCAAACTCAGTGCCTTTGCTTGACATCATGGGAAAATCAAAAGAAATCAGCCAAGTCCGCAGAAAAAATTGTAGACCTACACAAGTCTGGTTCATCCTTGGGAGCAATTTCCAAACGCATGCAGTTACGTTTGTCATCTGAAAAAACAATAGTACGCAAGTATAAACACCATATAAACACCGTTCAGGAAGGATATGCGTTCTGTTTCCTAGAGATGAACGTGCTTTGGTGCGAGAAGAGCAAATCAATCCCAGAAAAACAACAGAGGACCTTGTGAAGATGCTGGAGGAAACAGGTACAAAAGTATCTATATCCACAGTAAAACAAGTCCTATATCGACATAACCTGAAAGGCCGCTCAGCAAGGAAGAAGCCACTGCTCCAAAACCACCATAGAAAAGCCAGACTATGGTTTACAACTGCACATGGGGACAAAGATCGTACTTCTTGGAGAATGTCCTCTGGTCAGAAGAAACAAAAATAGAACTGTTTGACCATAATTATCATAGTTATGTTTGGAGGGAAAAGGGGGAGGCTTGCAAGCCGAAGAACACCATCCCATGAAGCACGGGGGTGGCAGCATCATGTTGTGGGGTTGCTTTGCTGCAGGAGGGACTTGTGCACTTCACAAAATAGATGGCGTCATGAGGGAGGAAAATGCTATGGATAGAAGCAACATCTCAAGACATCAGTCAGGAAGTTAAAGCTTGGTCTTCCAAATGGACAATGACCCCAAGCATACTTCCAAAGTTATGGCTTAAGGACAACAAAGTCAAGGTATTGGAGTGGCCATCACAAAGCCCTGACCTCAATCCTAGAGAAGATTTGTGGGCAGAACTATAAAAGCGTGTGTGAGCAAGGAGGCCTACAAACCTGACTGAGTTACACCAGCTCTGTCAGGAGGAATGGGCCAAAATTCACCCAACTTATTGTGGGAAGGTTGTGGAAGGCTACCCGAAATGTTTGACCCAATTTGAAGGCAATACTACCAAATACTAATTGAGTGTATGTAAACTTCTGACCCACTGGGAATGTGATGAAAGAAATAAAAGCTGAAATAAATCATTCTCTCTACAATTATTCTGACATTTCACATTCTTAAAATAAAGTGGTGATTCTAACTGACCTAAAACAGGGAATATTTACTAGGATTAAATGTCAGGAATTGTGAAAAACTGAGTTTAAATGTATTTCGTTAAGGTGCATGTAAACTTCCGACTTCAACTGTAATCATACCGGAATAGGCACCTGCTAAAGTTAAACAATCCCAGAGCCCCTTTCACTTGTAATCTTATTGTACAGACCTGTTGCATTGACAAATGCCTGCATTCTGTACTTTCTGTCACTGGGAGATCAAATAGTCAAAATATGAAACTTGTTGTTTAGTAAATCTGCTAGGGCCTTCAAAAGTTGGTGCCAGTTTATCAGCTTTTTTCTGGTTCACTTGTACTAAAAACATTCCTATGGATCTAACTTAATTTAATTTTGGACAGTTTTCCATGAAAATTACTGTCTTATGTCACTGGCGTTATTTAAACTATCGAATTGAGAAATAATAATTAGAAATCCACTTAGATTGACAAAAATGTATCCTATTCAATTATTCATATAGCCTAACTCTGTTCCAATTTGTCCACTGTGTCTCTTACAGGCTGTCACAACGTCAAGGGCACAATTTATCTTTAACCCAAACACTAGATATGCTGTGGAGGGAGAGAAATGGTGACCTATGATTTAATATCAGTTGATAGCTGTTCACTTAGGAGCGTAATAAAATCGCAATAAAATCAAACAATAGGAAGCTGTTAAATGTGTCATGTGACCTTGTATTAAAACCTTAGCTTCAGATTTCTACCTTGTCAGGTTGGGGATTTGAACTAGAAACCTTCTGGTTACTGGCCCAATGCTCTAACTAGACCTTGGCACCCCAAGCGGGGTTCCCACACTAGAAAGAATTTAATTAAAAAACACATTTCTATTATATTACTCTATAGTTTAAACCACCCCAGTTGGTTTTTATTAATTTGCTCTATATTCATTCATGTCTATTATGTTGAAGATTAGTATGTAACCAGGGTTGGGGAGTAACAGATTACATGTAATCCATTAAAAGTAAGGGATTAAAAAAAACGGTAAATGTAATCTGTTACATTGCCAGCAAAAATATTGTACTCAGATTACAGATACTTTTGAATCCAGAAAGGATGTTTGCGAAAAACATATATTTGACACTTCTTTGTTTTCTCAATGACATTCAAATCAGCACTAAATTTAAATTTGTTCCACTTGAGCGAGTATGACCGTAAATCAGAGACCACTATGATGACACCAAATGTGTTTGATGGATTGTGGGTAAAGTGCAGGAAACGGCATTTGCAGGCCACAGTCCAAGCTATGTCTTCCAATGGTGCGACTGCTGTCGGCATCCAAAGATGATCCAACTTGAATAAATGCTTGGAGGTAAGGATGACCGCAGTGGTGTAGTCTACGGCGATACGGACATAATTTATTATTGATATCTAAATAGCGCATTGATGTGTATCACACTGCTGCTCTCTCATTTAGCTATTTGCGCCTTATGGATTGTGGTTGTTGTGGATGGCTGTTCACAAATCTAAATGTGTATTTGAATCCAATAATGGTTGAATTCAAGAAGTTTAAACTGCCTATCAATCATTGTTTTTGACAGCCAATGAAAAATGTGATCCCAGCCAATGGTATAAAAGTGAAGCTTTTATTGCTCAATCTAAATTTGATAGACTTAAAGGGTAATCTGTAGCTGCTACATACGTGTGTGTGTGTGTGTGTGTGTGTGTGTGTGTGTGTGTGTGTGTGTGTGTGTGTGTGTGTGTGTGTGTGTGTGTGTGTGTGTGTGTGTGTGTGTGTGTGTGTGTGTACGTCCAACTATATACATATAGTACCAGTCAAAAGTTTGGACACACCTACTCATTCTAGGGTTTTTCTTAATTTTACTATTTTCTACATAGTAGAAATAACACATATGGAATCATGTAGTAACCAAAAAAATGTTAAACAAATCAAATTATATATGTACTATCTGAGATTCTTCAAAGTAGCCACCCTTTGCCTTGATGACAGCCTTGCACACTCTTGGCATTCTCTCAACTAGCTTCATGAGTTAGTCACCTGGAATGCATTTCAATAAACAGGTGTGCCTTGTTAAAAGTTACTTTCCTCCTTAATGCGTTTGAACCAATCAATTGTGTAGTGAAAAGGTAGGGGTAGTATACAGAAGATAGCCCTATTTGGTAAAAGACCAAGTCCATATTATGGCAAGAACAGCTCAAATAAGAAAAGAGAAATGACAGACCATCAATACTTTAAGACATGAAGATCAGTCAATCCAATTCCTCAAGTGCAGTCGCAAAAACCATCAAGTGCTGTGATGAAACTGGCTCTCATGAGGACCACCACAGAAAAGGAAGACTCAGAGTTACCTCTGCTGCAGAGGATAATTTCATTAGAGTTACCAGCCTCAGAAATTGCAGGCCAAATAAATGCTTCACAGAGTTAAAGTAACAGACACATCTCAACATCAACTGCTCAGAGGAGACTGCATGAATCAGGCCTTCGTGGTCAAATTTCTGCAAAGAAACCACTACTAAAGGACACCAATAATAAGAAGAGATTTGCTTGGGCCAAGAAACACGAGCAATGGACATTAGACCGGTGGAAATCTGTCCTTTGGTCTGATGAGTCCAAATTTGAGATTTTTTTGTTCCAACTGCTGTGTCTATCTATGTGAGACGCAGAGTAGGCGAACAGATGTTCTCCGAATGTGTGGTTCCCACCGTGAAGCATGGAGGAGGAGGCGTGATGGTGCTTTGCTGGTGACACTATCAGTGATTTATTTAGAATTCAAGGCACAGTTGACCAGCATGGCTACCACAGCATTCCACAGCGATACACCATCCCATCTGGTTTGGACTTAGTGGGACAATCATTTGTTTTCAACAGGACAATGACTCAACACACCTCCAGGCTGTGTAAGGGCTATTTGAACAAGAAGGAGTGCTGCATCAGATGACCTGGCCTCCACATTCACCCGACCTCAACCCAATTGAGATGGTTTGGGATGAGTTGGACCACAAAGTGAAGGAAAAGCAGTCAACAAGTGCTCAGCATATGTGGGAACTCCTTCAAGACTAGTAGAAAGAGGAGGAAAGGAAGCGCTACTAAGGTACACAACAGTACATTTTGGTAGATAGAAGGTGCTCTTTGGTAAAAGGGGTAAATTGGACATCAAAAAGAAAGTAGGACCAAGGCACTCTTCATATAATTGTCACGCCCTGGCCTTAGTATTTTGTGTTTTCTTTATTATTTTGGTCAGGCCAGGGTGTGACATGGGTGAATTATGTGTTTGTCTTGTCTAGGGGTTTTGTAGATTGATGGGGTTGTGTTTAGTATAGTAGTCTAGGTAAGTCTATGGTTGCCTAGAGTGGTTCTCAATCAGAGGCAGGTGTTTATCGTTGTCTCTGATTGGGAACCATATTTAGGCAGCCATATTCTTTGAGTATTTCGTGGGTGATTGTTCCTGTCTCTGTGTTTGTTTGCACCAGATAGGCTCAGTCCCTTTGGTTTTTCTTTTTTCCTTGTTTTGGAAGAGAAGAGAACGAGCGCCATTCTCCTTGCGGAGATGGTGCAAAATACATCAACACGGTTGGTCCCTGGGATTGGGCTGGCCAACACGATTCGGTTTGCTTGGAAGGAAAAGGAGTTGGAGCCTTTAGGACGGGAAACTTTTGGAAGGATAATATTGATGGGGATTCTAAAGCTGACGGTGAAGGACGTGTTTTGTTTCCAAGGCAACTCGTTGGAGGGAGCATACGACGTGGCACTATATACAGAGGAGAAAAACGATGATATCCTGAGAAGGGCAAGAGCAGTGGGAGGTGAGAGGCCGATGAGCCACTATGAAACAAGCCTGGCGAAGAACAACTTTAGGGTTGTAACTGTCAACATTTACAACCCATATGTTAAGGATGAAGAGGTGAGGGCCTTTCTGGGGAGATACATGAATAACGTCTCCTCAGCAAGGCACCTCAAAGACTCCCTTGGGTTTTGGAATGGGAGGAGAGGCTTCCAGGCCCTCCTCAGGGAGGACCCAAAGGGACATGGTGGCTACCTCCATCCTCCTGCTATGTTCTCCCTAGGGGCTGACAGGGGGACGTTGTTTTATGCACGTCAGCCCCCATTTTGCAGGCGCTGTATGGCCTACGGCCACATTTTCGCCTCGTGCAGCACAAGAAAATGCAGATTTTGTGGATCTGAGGAACACGAGGCGAGGGATTGTGACAAGCCTAAGGCGTGCCACGGGTGTGGCTCGTCAGCACACCTGTGGCAGGGGTGCCCGGCTCATCAGAGGTCATATGCGTCTGCGGCTGGGGGGGAGCAGGAGCGGGGGATGGGGGAAGAAGAGGAGGGGAAGGAAGCACGCCTCATGACCAGAGTACAGGTCCAGAGGGGAAGGCCGCAAGGAAGGAGGAGGAGCAAGAAGCGGCGGATGGAAGAGAGAAGGAAACAGAAGGCACGGGAGTAGGAGGACCAGGAAAAGCGGCAGAAGAAGGCAACCGAGTGGAGGAGCATGAGAGAGAAGAAAGCGAGGGAGGAGTGTTGGAGAAGGAGACGGTGGAAGAGCAAGTGGAGTGGGGGGAAAGTGCCCTGGTGGAAGAGATGAGGGGTATGGTGGAGGAGCTGGCGGGGGGGGGGGGGGGGGTGGTATCTCTCCACTGCCGCCATCACCAAAGAAGAGAATGAAGAGGAGGGTGCGATTGGCCAACAGTGAGAGGGAGGGGATGGTCAAGAGAGTGATGGGGGTGGGAGAAACCTCTGGGTTGCTGCTGGTTTCCCCAGGCCCTCAACTTCTGTTGGGTGGGGACACACCTAACAAGACTCAGGACTGGGTACAGGAGGAGGTGGGGAGTTTTTTGTTTGGGGACTCAGCCTCCCAGATTTTTTTCCAAACCAGCTGCAGCACTGGGGAGGGGGAGGAGTGTGGGGGTAGACCCAGGGTGCAGGGCACCCCGGAGCCAAACACTATTCCTGCATCCTGGGTTGGTGAGATGGAGGAAGAGGGGGGGGATGTCGGGAGTACGGATGGTGTTCTCACCGGTAGATATGGAGCAGGGGAGCATCGGGTGAGTCTCCTGTTTTAGTTTTTTTTCTGTCTGGGTTTAGAATTTGAGTCTATTACATGTTTTTATTTTATTCTTTCATGGGGTCTAATTTTACTTTTGTTAGTTTAAATGTAAGGGGTTTAAGGGATTTTGTTAAGAGGAGGGCGGTTTTTAGTTATTTGGAGGGTGTGGGGTTTGATTTTTGTTTTTTACAGGAGGTTCACCTGAGGGATGGAGGGGATGTTAGTAGGTTTAAGAGGGAGTGGTACAAGGGGGAGTCGGTTTGGGGTATTTGGGGGGTGCACTCATCGGGGGTAGGGATTTTGTGTGGGCACAGGGAGGTAAAAGTGGAGGATTATTTTGTGGTAATGCAGGGGAGGGTTATAGGCGTGGATGTCACGATAAGGGATTGTACATTTAGATTAGTGGTGGTGTATGGGCCACAGGTGGTGGCAGACAGGAGGGAGATGGTGGACTGTCTGACGCCCCTGTGTGTCACAAATAGGAAATTAGTGATAGGGGGGGATTTTAATACAGATTTAGGAATAGGGGGGGATAGCAGTGCAGGTGCCATTACCGGGCTAATGGCTTGCCATGGTCTGGTTGATGGTGGTCTGCACACTACTCCGAAAATGGCCGGTCCTACATGGCGCAACTCCAGGGGGGTTGAGCGGAGGCTCGACTATATTTTTGTACCCAGGTCTTTGGGTAAGTTGTCTGGGCGGCTGTTGCCTGTTTTTTTTTCGGATCACAACAGGGTGCTCCTGCAGGTGGGGTCGCCAGTCTGCCTCTTTGGTAGGGGGTACTGGAAGTTAGATCGGGATGTGCTGGAGGAGCAGGCTTTTGTTGACGGGTTTTATGGTTTCTTTTGGAGGCTTGAAGGCCTCCGGTCCATGTGTGAGGGGGTGTTAGAGTGGTGGGAATTAGTTAAGGTGAGGATTAGGGCTTTTATAATAGGGTATTGCAAGAGGGAAAAAAGGGAGGAGAGGAGGGAGGTGGATCGTATCCAAAGGTTCATTGAACTCGAGTACGAGGCAGGCAACCTCGGCGGGTCGTTTGACTGGGAGAGATCCGCAACCCTAAAGGCGCAGCTCAGGGAGTTGCAGGAGCGGAAGGCTCGAGCTTTCCTGGAGCGTGCGCATAGTGGCTTTCTAGAACACAATGAGACTTGTTCTGCTATGTTCTTTAAGTCGGTTAGGGCCAGACCGAGTAGGAAGGTAATGCATGGCGTTAGGGAAGAAAATGGTAGTATAGTTAGAGAACCAGAGGATATGGTCAGGGTGACAACTGATCATTTCCAAGGTTTATTTAAGGAAAGGGAAATAGATGTAGAGCAGGGAAATGTGTTTTTAGAACACTTGTCCAGGCGGTTGCCGGAGGACATTAGAGAAGTGATGGAGGCCCAGATTTCACTAGAAGAGGTTGAGAGCGCTCTTAGGAGGATGGGAAAAGGGAAGGTGCCTGGGATGGATGGGCTGCCGGCTGAGTTTTATCTCAAGTTTTGGGGTATACTTGGACCAGTGGTCCTCGAAGTCTTGAAGGCCATCCTTGAGACGGGGGTCCCGGGGGGATCAATGACTGTTGGTGTGCTGTCACTTTTATATAAAAAGGGGGAAGTAACAGACCTTGGCAACTGGTGGCCGTTGACCATGCTGTGTGTAGATTACAAGCTACTTGCAAAGGTTTTAGCAGACCGGTTGCGCACAGCCCTTCCCTACGTCGTCCATGAGGATCAGACGTGCGGGGTAGAGGGCCGCTCTATTAGATGGAACCTACAGTTAATCAGGGACTCCATCGCTTGGGTTGAAGATAGAGGACTGCCTTTAATGGTAGCAGCGCTAGATCAGGCGAAAGCCTTTGATCGCGTGAATAGATCCTTTTTATTCAGAGTGTTAGGTCGATTAGGATTTGGGGAGAAGTTCATAGGATGGATTCGTACATTATATGTCGGAGCGGGGTGCCGAGTTAGTGTAAATAGTCACTTGGGTGACGTTTTTGACCTCTCGTCTGGGGTCAGGCAGGGGTGCCCACTCTCGGCTCTCCTCTTCGTTCTGTACATGGAGCCTCTGGGGGCTGCCATTAGGGCAGACACAGGGGTGGAAGGCTTGTTGATCCCTGGAAGTGGTGGGCTGCGTGTTAAGATGACGCAGTACGCCGACGACACTTCCTTGCTGCTGTGCAAGGACTCGTGCCTGACAAGGTCCCTTGCCATCTTTGGGGATTTCACCCGAGCGTCGGGAGCGGTTCTGAACCATGCAAAGTCTTCCGTCAAGTTTTTCGGAAGATGGCGCGGTAGAACGGATGTGCCTGGGGGGTTATCTCTCTGTGAGGGGGCCCTGAGGATTCTCAGGGTCCATTTTGAGACCTCCGGCTCAGCGACGCTAAACTGGAACATGCGTATCGCAGTGGTACAGAGGAAGATAGCAATGTGGAAGGCTAGGTATTTGTCTTTTATGGGCAAAGTCCTGGTCCTAAAGGTGGATCTGTTGCCGTCTCTTTTGTATTTGGCGTACATCTACCCATTGCCGGCTTGTCTGAGGAGGCCTCTAGTAAGGCTTGTGTTTCAGTTCATGTGGAGTGGCAGGTGCGAGTGGGTCGCCAGGGCACGCATGCTCTGTCCCATCGGGGAGAGAGGTAGGGGGGTACCACATTTCCCCCTCAAGCTGGACACAATTTTTGTTTGTTTCTTGTTAACGGAGCTTGCTCATCCAGTGATACACCCGTCCGGTTACCTCCTGCGGGTGTTCTTCTCGTATCAGGCGAGAAGCGTAATGGTGTGGTCTAACACGGGTCCTCGGGCGGAACAGCTGCCGTGGCACTTTGGTCATGCGGCCAAGTGGCTGCGTGTGCACCCTGAGGTTGAAGTTGCCCGAGTAGGTTTAGATCACAGGCACCTGTACGAGGAGGTCAGAAAGGCAGGGAGTCTGGCGCCTGTAGTGGGCATCTCGGAAGTGGTCTGGGAGGGAGTGCAGGCACGGGGTCTGGACAACAGGCTCAAGGACCTGGAACGCTGCATTTTGGTCCTCCTCTCCTTCGACGGAATAAAACCGTAACAATAATTAATTTAAATGCCTTTATTAGTATGGCATGTTCAATAGAAACAATTTTTTTTAACCAACGGCTGCATGGCCTTCGTCAGCAGGTACAAAAAAAAACACAAAAAAAAGGAATACAATGTCCTCTTTTGAACAGCTTTTCCAATTAGCCCTAATTGGAAGAGGGAGTGGTTACTAAATTGATTGGACACACCTAGTAAGCAATCTTATACACAATAAAAGGTGAAATACTGTAGCTATGTTATCATAAATATAGAACCCCAAGCTAGAAGTATCAGGATACTAAAAGGTAGTTCCAACCTTTATGACTGGGAGAGGTGTCAAGAATAAGAAAGCAATATATTCCATAGTACACTAGAACACAGCAAAACATGAACAACAACAGTCTAAACATAGCTGAGGGCAATTGAGCAAAATGTCCACTAGATGACAGCAAATGGACCCATCACGACCCTACAGTAAGGGTGAGAAATCCATATCTTCATTTAAACCAGGGTATTTAGTGGCCTGTAGTTTGTAAATCCCAAAACTTTCCCTTTGGTTTAACTGTTTTAAGACGGTCCCCTTTTAGACGGTCTCCTTCAAGACTGTTGGAAAATCATTCCAGGTGAAGCTGGTTGAGAGAATGCCAAGAGTGTGCAAAGCTGTCACCAAGGCAAAATGTGGCATTAGCAAATGCACATATGGCATTCATTTTTCACATGTAAATAGCACTTTTCAGTAGTGCTCAAAGCATACCATTCCATGAGTGCAGCACATGAGTGCAGCATTTATTTTTCAACTCGAATCAATGAGCCAAATCACTCCTCCATGACGACAAAATCATAAACAACAGAGTAGACCTGGCTAATTAGTTTTTGGGTTATGCTAATTAGTCCTTAGTTTTTGGGTTATGCTCTGTAAGGACCGACGCCGGACAGGAGAAGCAGGTACGGGGAGTCGGACATTTATTCGGGAACAGACATAGAACAAGACAGGAACAGCGTCAGCACACAGGAAACACGGACATATGACAACAATGCAGCAGCGGGAACAGACATAGAACAAGACAGGAACAGCGTCAGCACACAGGAAACACAGACATATGACAAACAATGCAGCAGCGGGAACAGAGCAGGGAACTGACAAATATAGGAGAGGTAATAAACAGGTGATTGAGTGAGTCCAATATCGCTGAAGAGTGTGACGAGGGAAGGCAGGTGTGCGTAAATGATGGTGGCAGGAATGCGTACTGCAGGGCAGCCTGGCGCTCGAGGGAAGATGACATGCTCAGGTAAAATAATTTGGCTAATCTATACTTCCATATTTCCAGGTCCTATTCTTGAAGATCAAGGGGTATAACATTTATTGGAATGACTGGAATTTTTTCTGGAGTTTTTTAATATAAAGATATAATTTAATCGTGCTATTATATGTTAGAATAAGCTTACATAACCAACCCATAAAGTAATATTTAACATCCATATATGACCAGCTATGTAAACTTTTACATTGATTTATCCTGCAATAGATGTTGTTCAATTGGTAACATGCCTTTTTCATTTTTCTAATGCCTCTTAAAAGGGTAAAGCAATCTAAAAGTAACTAAATGTAATCAGATTACGTTACTGAGTTTGGGTCAACCAAAAGTTATGTTACTGATTACAATTTTGGACAGGTAATGGATTACATTTAGAAAGTAACCTACCCAACCCTGTATGTAACACGCCCAAATCATGAACCACATCAGCCATATAGCAAGTTCACCAATTAAAACATAGTAACTGTATCCTTTAATTATTCCTTACAGCTTTACAAAAACAAATCTTAATTATGCAATTTGTCAGTTGGCTATAAAAGAGCTTCACGTTAAAAACAGACAAGTACATTGCACTTGTCAAACGAACAAAATGCAGTGAATTGATATTCAGAAGTCAAGTACCTGGGTGCATGTGTCTTGGAACCCTGCTGTCATAATGATCTCCACTGGGGTTACCCAGTGAGAAAACAGCAGGTTCTACAGTGCTAGGGTCTGAGTAAACAAAGTGTTGGATATACATCAATTCTATACACAGCACAGACACAAAGAGTACAGGTGAAAGTGTGATCTTCATTCCCCTCTTTCAGACCAAACCCTGTGAAAAAAAATGAAGGAAAAGTGAATTAGGGCAGGGGAACAAACACGTGTTTACTTCCAACCTGTCAAAATAATATGCAAACATGCACATATACTGAATACAGTATACAACTGCAATTGATTGTGCTATCAGTTTCAAGATCAGTTTACAATGGGGGGGGGGGGGGGGGGAGTATGATTTTTTTTTTAAAGTATTGTAACCAAAGACATTGTTGCTTTTTAATTTAAAGTTTAAAAAAACACATTTTGTAATATTTTTGTTTTACAGGGGATGATACCAAGTAGGTTTGACTGGATGTTTCCTTGCCTGATACATCTGATGATGAGACTATAAATACAGTTGAAGTCGGAAGTTTACATACACCTTAGCCAAATACATTTAAACTCCGTTTTTCACAATTTCTGACATTTAATCCAAGTAAATATTCCCTGTCTTAGGTCAGATAGGATCACCACTTAATTTTAAGAATGTGAAATGTCAGATTAATTGTAGAGAGAATGATTTATTCCGTTGGGACGGTGTTCTTCGGCTTGCAAGCCTCCCCCTTTTTCCTCCAAACATAACTATGATCATTATGGCCAAACAGTTCTATTTTTGTTCCATCTGACCAGAGGACATTTCTCCAGAAAGTACAATCTTTGTCCCCATGTGCAGTTGCAAACCGTAGTCTGGCTTTTTTATGGAGATTTTGGAGCAGTGGCTTCTTCCTTGCTGAGCGGCCTTTCAGGTTATGTCGATTTAAGAGTCGTTTTACTGTGGATATAGATACTTCTGTTCCGGTTTCCTCCTGCAACTTCACAAGGTCCTTTGCTGTTATTCTGGGATTGATTTGCACTTTTCACACCAAAGTACGTTAATCTCTAGGAGACAGAATGCATCTCCTTCCTGAGCGATATGACGGCTGCGTGGTCCCATGGTGTTTATACTTGCGTACTATTGTTTGTACAGATGACAAACGTACCTTCAGGCGTTTGGAAATTGCTCCCAAGGATGAACCAGACTTGTGGAGATCCACAATTTTTTTCTGCGGTCTTGGCTGATTTCTTTTGATTTTCCTAAAATATCAAGAAAATAGGCACTGCGTTTGAAGGTAGGCCTTGAAATACATCCACAGGTGCACCTCCAATTGACGCGAAACATTTTTTTTTACCTTTATTTAACTGGGCAAGTCAGTTAAGAACTTCTTATTTTCAATGACGGCCTAGGAACAGTGGGTGAATTGCCTTGTTCAGGGGCAGAACGACAGATTTGTACCTTGTCAGCTCTGGGATTCTTGCAATCTTTCCGTTTCTAGTCCAATGCTCTAACCACTAGGCTACCTGCTGCCAAACGAAGCTATCAGAAGCTTCTAAAGCCATGGCATCATTTTCTGGAATTTTCCAAGCTATTTAAAGACACAGTCAATTTAGTGTACGTAAACTTCTGACCCACTGGAATTGTGAAAGAGTGAAATAATCTGTCTG
The DNA here is from genome assembly GCF_002021735.2 of Oncorhynchus kisutch. Lineage (NCBI taxonomy): Eukaryota > Metazoa > Chordata > Actinopteri > Salmoniformes > Salmonidae > Oncorhynchus > Oncorhynchus kisutch. The sequence continues at coordinate 24,192,831 of NC_034190.2, forward strand.
TAAACAATTGTTGGAAAAATGACTTCTGTCATGCACAAAGTAGATGTCCTAACCGACTTGCCAAAACTATAGTTTGTTAACAAGAAATTTGTGGAGTGGTTGAAAAACGAGTTTTAATTACAACCTAATTTAACAGTATAGCTCCCCCCCCTTTCCCCGCCCATACCTGGGCTTGAACCAGGAACCCTCTGCACACATCAACAGCTGCCTCCCACCAAGCATCGTTACCCATCGATCCTTAAAAGCCGCGGCCCTTGCAGAGCAAGGGGAACAACTACTTCAAGGTCTCAGAGCGAGTGATGCCACCGATTAAAACGCTATTAGCGCGCATCCTGCTATTTAGCTAGCCATTTCACATCGGTTACGCTAAGTGTACGTAAACTTCCGACTTCAACTGTATGTAAACTAATAGGCTATATATAATTGACCGATTTTCAGTCTGTGCATTCAACGATTCACCTGCAGTCACAAGAATGTTCTAGGAAACAAAAATAGATTTCGTCAGTTTCACATTAATGTTTCCTCTTTATTTGTAGGGAGGGAGCTCAAATAAAATGTAACAATTCTATAATTTAATTGTCGTAATAATTCTATAAAAATGTAATAACCATTATTTATAATATTTGTGTCTTAGGTTACGATGGAAATTGAGAATATGATGTAATTGCGTGTTTAGGCTACTTAGTGCTTCATATCATTTGGTGCAAGTAAAATCCAATGACTATGAAATGCACGTCGATAACGTTATCCAAAGACAAATTCACCGCTAGAGGACACTAAAATAAAACATATGCATCTTGACGTTTCGAGAGTCAAAGAAAATTCAACTTTCGGGAATAAACAAGGGAACGCTTTTCTGTTCCGTTGAATAACTGTCCTTGTTGTAATATGAATGTAAATTTGCCAAAGCTGCAAATCTACAGAGACATGCTTTTTATGTGACTGAGTATTTATCACGAAAGGACTTGCCTTACATAGTAGCGAACGCGTCGCTTGGCTTGAAGGTGTGAGCTCGAGCTAGCAATCACACTACTAATTATAGTTTAATTTTCACCTGTCATACAATCGGCTACCAAATTATCTTTAAAGAAAAGTCAAGTAAGTAACCGTTATATACATAGTTACCTAGCTAGGATTCTAGATGTATTTGTTTTACGTGTTTCTCTTACCAACGACTTTATGGCGAAACCTTCCCATGTATCGAGAGTTTGCTCATTGTACAAGAGGATTTTGCTGTTGCACTAGTTCCTGCCCATGGATTTGAGAGCGCTGGGAGACCAGTATGTGAAAGATGAATTCAGAAGGAACAAAACGGCGGCGCCCGAGGAGGTTGGCAGCAGTACATAGTCGCAATGTCATTGCAAGTGCACAGTCTTTGAGGAGACAGGGGAGATTTAACCAGTATGGTTGGTCACTTTATTATAGAAAAACATGTGGCTTTTTCAAACCCTCGCCGAACGATGGCAGTGTTTAACATCATTTCAGAGACTTGACTGCGCCTCTGATACCAGATTTTAGAAACACAACAAAAGTATGTGGACACCTCGTCGAACATCTCAAAAGACATAGGCATTTATATGGAATTGGTCCCCCCATTGCTGCTATAACAGCAACCACTCTTCTGGGAAGGGTTTCCAAGATCAAATCAAATTCTGTCACATGCACCAGAATACAACAGGTGTAGAGCTTAGCGTGAAATGCTTACTTACAAACCCTTAATTAATCAACAAGGCAGTTTAAGAAAATATTTACTAAATATAAAAAAGTAACACAATATAATAACAATAATAAGGCTATATACAGGGGGTACCAGTATCGAGTCAATGTGCAGGGGTACAGGTTAGTTGAGGTAATTTGTACATGTAGGTAGGGGTAAGTGACTACGCATAGATAGTAAACAGCAAGTAGCAGCAGTGTAAAAACAGGGGGGGGGGGTCAATGCAAATAATCTGGGTGGCCATTTGATTAATTGTTCAGCAGTCTTCTGGCTTGGGGGTAGAAGCTGTTAAGGAGCCTTTTGGACCACCACATGGCCAGGTCTCTGACCTCCTCCCTATAGGCTATCTCATCGTTGTCGGTGATCAGGTCTACCACCGTTGTGTCGTCAGCAAACTTAATGATGGTGTTGGAGTCGTGCTTGGACACGCAGTCGTGGAAGAACAGGGAGTACAGGAAGGGGAATAACCACGCACCCCTGAGGGGCCCTCGTGTATAGGATCAGAGTGGCAGATGTGTTGTTGCCTACCCTTTCCACCTGGGGGCAGCCTGTCAGGAAGTCCAGGATCCAGTTGCAGAGGGAGGTGTTTAGTCCCAGAGTCTTTAGTTTATTGATGAGCTTTGTGGGCAATATGGTTTTGAATGCTGAGCTGTAGTCAACGAACAGCATTCTCACATACAGTACCATTCAAAAGTTTGGACACACCTACTCATTCAAGGTTTTAATTTTTTTTAAAATAAATTGTAGAATAGTGAAGACATAAACTATGAAGTAACTCATATGGAATCATATAGTAACCAAAAAAGTGTCAAACAAATCCAAATATATTTGAGATTCTTCAAAGTTGCCACCCTTTGCCTTGATGACAGCTTTGCACACTCTTGGCATTGTCATATTGTTTTCCTTTATTCAACCATATGGTTGTCTTTTATTCATTTTTTGGTCCACCACCTGTACCTTTGTAATACAACCACTCTTCAGGATCATTCCATGTCATTTCAGTATACGATTAGTATTTCTGCAGCGTTATTTTTATGCAGCGTTATTTTTATGAAATATAATTTGATCTCTGAGAAATTAAGCTAATATTTAGCACCCAAATCAACAGAGTTTTCTAACAATGAGTAAGGCATGAGGAATCCACAGAAATGGTCAAAAGCCACCCACGGACCCCCTACATCCCACACCAATCCCACCCCAACAACATGTGTATAGTATCAATTCTCCATGTCTTACAAATAGTATGGAGCTGCAGCTTGGAGTATTGTCTCTTCATCATATGTAATGTATTCTCAGTGAATTTGGTGATGGATTTTTTTTTCCTGATCATAGAAATTATTCATTTTAGTTGTTAGGTTTATGTCCCATGCTACATCCTGATATTACCAGGTTCTTACCACTAGATGGTGCTGTTCTGTTAAATGCATGCTCCTTCTGAATTCATCTTTCACATACTGGCCCTCGCTTCTTGCTATTAGGTGACTTTTTAAAGAATCACCCCTTCTCCTCAATGTTAGTGATAGTTCACCCAAATTACAAAATTATATATTGGTTTTCTTACCTGTAAGCAGTTTATGTACAAGGTATGACAGCAACCCATGCTTTTCACATATTTTGCCAAAACAAGTAAAGTTATAAAAAATATATATATTTTGTTATGTCTAAACGTATATTTTGGTGGGCTTAATACGTATACAAACCCACATTTTAAGTTTGGTTAATGACATTATAAATTATTATTATTATTATAAATCTTTGTTGAAAACTAAGGAACATTTTCGATTCACACAGAGAGGCTCTGACGCATTTGATCTGCCAAGCCTCCTTTGTGATGTCCCTGAGGTGGTTCAAAAGTCCTCTTAAGATTTTGGTTCTCAAAAATGGTCATAAAGCATGATGTTGTTAGATACACAGACACACAAGCAAAAACATCATTACTTTTACGATACGTGTTTTTGGCGTTATGTGCATTAGTAGCACAATTTCTAACTAAATTTCCTGACAAATTAATGGAGTATAACACAGATGGTGCTGTCTGACAGTGGCACTCAGTCCTGTATCTGGAGTGAGACTAGACTACTTATTCCGCCATTCGATATGAGTCTTTTTGGATTCTGCTAGTAAAATGACTTCACAGGCAGGCCTGTGTCCTGATAGCTTCCAAGGATTCATTTATCAAACTATTTATGTATTATTTATCCAACCAAGAATGATTATGTAGGCTTTCGACTCTGTCAATCACCGCATTCATATCGGCACACTCAACAGCCTTGGTTTCTCAAATGACTGCCTTGCCTGGTTCACCAACTACTTCTCAGATAGAGTTCAGTGTGTCAAATCGGAGGGCCTGTTGTCCAGACCTCAGGCAGTCTCTATGGGGGTGCCACAGGGTTCAATTCTCGGGCCGACTCTTTTCTCTGTATTACATCAATGATGTCGCTCTTGCTGCTGGTGATTCTCTGATCCACCTCTATGCAGACGACACCATTCTGTATACTTCTGGCCCTTCTTTGGACACTGTGTTAACAAACCTCCAGACGAGCTTCAATGTCATACAACACTCCTTCCGTGGCCTCCAACTGCTCTTAAATGCAAGTAAAACTAAATGCATGCTCTTCAACCGATTGCTGCCCGCACCAGCCCGCCCATCTAGCATCACTACTCTGGACGGTTCTGACTTAGAATATGTGGACAACTACAAATACCTAGGTGTCTGGTTAGACTGTAAACTCTCCTTCCAGACTCACATTAAGCATCTCCAATACAACATTTAATCTAGAATCGGCTTCCTATTTTGCAACAAAGCATCCTTTACTCATGCTGCCAAACATACCCTCGTAAAACTGACTATCCTACCGATCCTTGACTTCAGCGTTGTCATTTACAAAATAGCCTCCAACACTCTACTCAGACTACATCCAATTTGCTATCACAGTGCCATCCGTTTTGTCACCAAAGCCCCATATACTACCCACCACTGCGAGCTGTATGCTGTCATTGGCTGGCCCTCGCTTCATATTCGTCGCCAAACCCACTGGCTCCAGATCATCTATATGTCTTTGCCAGGTAAAGCTATACCTTATCTCAGCTCACTGGTCACCATAGCAGCACCCACCCGTAGCATGCACTCCAGCAGGTTTATTTCACTGGTCATCCCCAAAGCCAACTCCCCCTTTGGCCGCCTTTCATTCCAGTTCTCTGCTACCAACGACTGGAACGAATTGTAAAAATCACTGAAGCTGGGGTCTTATATCTCCCTAACTAACTTTAAGCATCAGCTGTCAGAGCAGCTTACCGATCATTGCACCTGTACACAGCCCATCTGTAAATAGCCCACCCAACTACCTCATCCCCATATTATTCTTTTTTTTTGTTCCTTTGCACCCCAGTATCTCTACTTGCACATTCATCTTCTGCACATCCATCACTCCAGTGTCTAATTGCTAAATTGTAATTATTTCGCCACTATGGCCTATCTATTGCCTTACCTCCCTAATGTTATTACATTTGCACACACTATGTATAGATTTTTCGAATGTGTTATTGACTGTACGTTTGTTTATCCCATGTGTAACTCTGTGTTGTTTGTGTCGCACTGCTTTGCTTTATCTTGGCCCGGTCGCAGTTATAAATTAGATCTTGTTCTCAACTGGCCTACCTGGTTAAATAAAGGTGAAATATATATATATATATATATATACATATTTTAAAATGTATTATGTAAAGGTTCTACAGCTGCACCATCGAGAGCATCCTGACTGGTTGCATCACTGCCTGGTATGGCAACTGCTCGGCCTCCGACCGCAAGGCACTACAGAGACTAGTGCGTACGGCTTCCTGCCATCCAGGACTTATATACCAGGCGGTGTCAGAGGAAGGCCCTAATATTGTCAAAGAGTCCAGCCAACCTGGTCATAGACTGTTCTCTCTGCTACCGCACGGCAACCGGTACCGGAGCGCCAAGTATACATCCAGGAGGCTTCTAAACAGCTTCTACCACCAAGCCATAAGACTCCTGAACGTCTAATCAAATGGCTACCCAGACTATTTGTATTGTCCCCCCCTTTTACGCTGCTGCTACTCTCTGTTATTATCTATGCATAGTCACTTTAATAACTCTACCTACATGTACATATTACCTCAATTACCTCGACTAACCAGTGCCCCCGCAAATTGACTCTGTACCAGTACCCCTTGTATATAGCCTCACTATTGTTATTTTGCTGCTGCTCTTTAATTATTTGTTACTTTTATTTCTTATTCTAATTTTTTGTAGTTATTTTTTTGCATTGGTGGTTAAGGGCTTGGAAATAATCATTTCACTGTAGGGTCTACACCTGTTGTATTTGTCGCATGTGACAAATACAACTTGATTTGATCTTCTTATTCATGAATTAGTCATAATCGATAGGATTGATGTAGCCTTGTTTTTCTACCAGATGCTCAATATGCTTCACATGAAATGGGAGTAAACTGAACCCAGATATCTCCCAGTTTGTATTACTATGGCTGTATGAGAGCAACCTATAGAGTGTTTTTCCAGTGTAATGATGAATTAGAGAGGAAGGGAATCCATCTACCAGCAGTAATGATTCTAATGAAGTAGTGATGGGATGGCAGCTGGATGCCAGAGCAGAGAGAATGTAGTCCTTTTGTCTTTGACCACGGCGGTGGCCCCGACTGACGTAGAATGGGAATCCACGGGGGATGGAGCTGCTGCTTACTATTCTATTCTTCTTTTTCTTCTTCTTCTTCTCTCCTGGCTCCATACAAGCCTCTCCTTTACTTGCTGTTGTCTTGGTCCAGATGCTCTTGCGAAAGAAAATGTTTCTGATATGATAATAACCTGGTTTAAATAAAGATGAAATAAAATATTTAAAATAATCTGTAGAAACGCCTTATGTTTATCTTTAGGCCTAGGCCAGGGTTCCCCAGCTGGTGATTTTCTGCACGCGGGTGATTCTATCTGTCACCCCAAGTTGTCTGTGCCGAAAAAATATATATAATAATGTGTGTGGAATTTTTGTTGTTGGACATAAAAGACTGTAAAAACACCAGGAAATCAGCTCTGTCGTTTTAATTTAAGAAATGTGTTCCCAAGTATTGCCATGCATCATAGAAAGACACATGGTCATATACAAATGTATGCAAGGTTTTAAATTATTATGTTTTCCTCAAACATTATATCCGTTTGGGCTTCTTGCGGTCAATTTGCAGTCTACAAATGATTTGTAATTATGTTCTGTCCCCTGACCATCCGCTCCATTAAATTGTCCTGGGCTGAATCTAGTTGATGATCCCTGGCCTAGGCTATATCAGAGTGGTTTGGAATGTACTCGGATGTTTGTTTTTTATAAGGAGCACATGTGCCCCAATGAAGGAATAGTGTTTTGATGATAAGAAATTACAAAAAGTTCAAAAATACAATGATTTTGCCGTGTTCCACAATGTACCCTCAAATATTTCAGTAATTTAGTTGCAACAATGTTCAGCTGCCCCTTTAAGGGCTGGAGGTTGCCGTGGTGACAGTGAAACTCTCATGTCTCTAAGTGAGACTGAATTTCCATTGAATTTTTGCTAACACTTGCAGCAAACTCAAAATAACATTGAAAAATAACCTAGCCTGTGAACAAAATGATGTAAATAGCCAAGAAACACGAGGACAAAGTTACACTTTAGTAGACTTTCCGGTAAATTAGACCAGCTTCTATGCCTGTGCTGTGGGGCGGGCTTCTAAAAATGAATCTTTCAGCACTTCACCAAAGATGTTCTTATCTATCTGTGACATGTTTCCATCCAATTGGTGACAGATTTTCATGTGAATATTCTAAAATCTGCATAAAAACCATATGTGCATTTTCCCACCAGAGATGTTTCAATCAAATTGACTTGTTGCGGTTAAAATGATATGTATGATGACGTAGTGCACATAAAAATACCTTACGCGGTTAAATTCCCATGTACCCGAGTAAATGGGTTTCCATCACATTTTCAGCTCTACTGATGTTTTTCTCACCAATATTTTTGTGTTATGTAGTGAGTGTGCCCACTCTGCTATTGGCACCTGTACTCTAGCCAACAGTGCTAGAGTAGTGTGGCTAGAATGCAGGTATAGCCTACATGGTGACATTATTATTATTATTATTATTATTATGGACAAAAGAGCGAGATCTTTTGTATTTGTCAAACGGCTGTCAAGCATCAATCATGATGTCACCAAAATAAGACCCTCAATATTTATTAGAAAACAACATCAAGCCCATCTCCGTGCACTTTCACCACCCTTTGAAATGTATCATCATTTAGTTAATCTGTAGCCTAATAAACTACTGTTGGTTTCCCAAGTCATAGTGAGATGACCACACACCATATCATCGCGTGACTCCAAATTTACTTCGATATGATGGTTATTATATAAATATTTGTGCAGAAAGGCGTTTCCACTGCCATTTCCCGCATAATTTGTTTTACAGACACAAAAAGATCCCACCATGTCGAACAAATAAATGATCTGTTGGCATTTATAACATTTTCCATCAGAGCTGTCTTGATTTTTGTAGATGGAAACGTGGTTACTGATGGCATTATGGGTGGACTGGCAGCCATTGTGAGGAGCAAAGCAGGAATTGTACCCATCAATATGTGCTGTGATTTGTTAATTCAACTCAACTGACATTACAAAATGTTGCATGAAAATGTTGCATGAGCCACATCAGTTAACATCATTTGAATGAACATTATACAGATAACTACCAAAATAAAGGAAACACCAACATAGTGTCTTAATAGGGTGTTGAACAGCTTCAATGCACCGTGGCATAGATTATACAAGTGTCTGGGACTCGGAAGGATGCGGCACCATTCTTCCACGAGGTATTCCATAATGTTGCACCGTGGCATAGATTATACAAGTGTCTGGGACTCGGAGGGATGCGGCACCATTCTTCCACGAGGTATTCCATAATGTTGCACCGTGGCATAGATTATACAAGTGTCTGGGACTCGGAGGGATGCGGCACCATTCTTCCACGAGGTATTCCATAATGTTGTGTTTTGTTGATGGTGGTGGAAAGCGCTGTCTCCGGCGCTGCTCCAGAATCTCTCATAAGTATTCAATTGGGTTGAGATCTGGTGACTGAGACGGCCATGGCATATGGTTTACATCGTTTTCATGCTCATCAAACTATTCAATGACCACTCGTGCCCTGTGGATGGAGGCATTGTCATCCTATGGGGGCATAGGATAATAATGGGGGCATAGCCAAAATAATTGCATGCCAAATTCGTATCATATGTTATGAATCCAATTCGTACAATTTACAATTTTGCTACATTTTATTTTAGTATTTCGGTAACACATCTATTTTTAGTCGCAAATGCGATTCAAATGGTCGCACTGTAGAGCCTGATGTAACCAATGTGCCAGAACGTAGAATCTCTATCTTGGCTCTCTCTCTCTCCTTCCCTCTCTCTCTGGTGAATCACCGTTCCCTCCCTCCTTCCAAGCTGGCTCTGAGAATTGTAGAAGGGCGGCAGGCAGAGCCCAAAGAACAGACGAGGAGAGAGACTCCTAAATGTGATTAAACACACACACACACACACTCACATTCTTTCTCATGCGCACACACACACACACACACACACACACACACACACACACACACACACACACACACACACACACACACACACACAAAGCTTCCTAATCTGATTATAAGCTCTACGTGTTCATTCTGATCCAGTTATAAAGGCCCCCTTAAAATAGAGAGGGGGGGGGACACCACAGGAGCAAGGACCAGGCCTGGTTAATACGGCCGGCATGGTAGGGACTCAGTACACTGAGAGGGTGGAATGGGAATTACCTTGACTTTGACCAAGAGATGCAGAGTAAGGGGGAGAGAGAGAGAGGTGTGTGTGTCATTAGTTGATTGGCAGCCGACCATCTGTTTGAGTCATGTCGAGAGTCAGAGGGAGGTCTTGACCTCAAAGTACCACATTTTGCATATCCAACTCCCAAGTGTAAGGGCAGAACTAACCAAAGCTTCCCTAACAAGACTAGGGAATACTTTACCCGAGCAAATCCAGTCAGACTAGAGAAAATAGGTTTATTGAAGTGATGCGTTCAAAATGTACCATGAGAAAGTAGAATCGATAGATCAGCTTAATACTGAATTTCCAACAAATTTCTCTTACCAATGTACAAATAAAGTTGTACTGTAACCTTGAGAAAGTTGTTGTTTCTGCATGACAGCCTTCAAAAAGTGAGAGTATAAATATGACATTGAAATTTCGGTCTCGGGTCTCCACGACAACCCCAAAGTGTTCTTACTAGTGACTTCAGCACACGACTGCTCTCCTCTGTCTCCAAGAATTATGACCGCTTGGCCAACACTCAAAATAATTCCATTATGTACATGACAGGAGAAAGGTTTTTGACAAATAGCCTGTTATTTCTTTAAATTGAGCCACTTCCAAAACCTTACGATGTTTTTGTGAATGGCTCGATGCGAGGTCGTAACATTTGTTACAACTCCAGACAGGGATTTTTATTTCCTTTTTTGTTTGAATGAAAACTGACCTTTATCTCCTTGTTGTTGTGATTCAGAAGTGGTCTTGGCAGATTTGGCGGGTCTGTCTGGCTAGAGTCAAATGACACACTGTTTCCTGATGTTGTCTTGGACATGGTCCAGCGGAGATGATGCTAGCTTGATGGACGTCATCTGTCCCAGTATGATAGCAAGGAGGATACAAGGGAAAAGGAATCATTGAAATGGAATCGATGACTGTTCTGTTACCTGTATTTGCCATACAGTGCACTCCACGGTTATAGTGATCAACCGCTTATATTGATCAGCTTGACCTGCACAAATGTGATCACTCTGCAGAGTGCACTTACTGCACTGTATTAGTTAAGTGGTTTGGTCCTCTTTGTGCAGTAATGTGTGCTTAGAGAGCTGAAAGTCAGAGAGCGTACTCTGAAGGGTTGACATTTTAGGCAATAAAAATGTATTCCCGTCCCCCATATCTCTTATAGTCAGCCTCAGCCCAAGACTCTTGCCTTGCCTGATATTGTACAATGTAGTGTGACAGACTGGCATATTGGATGACATCTTTGAATTGAAAAAGTATTTGCTGCTAGCCGTGAACAGTTCTGAAAGACAACTCTCTGCAAATACTCTTTAAATGGCTTCTTCGATGCAGCAATCTCTATGTATGACCTGCACTACATTGCAGGTCAATCTCCATTTCTGACCAGGTCCGACTGGCTGTGTTGCAGGTCAGGTGTGGGATATGACCTCTATTAGCCCTTTAAATGAGCTCAGGTCTTCTGCCAGTGACCCCTGTAGTGTCCGTGTCAAATCCCATGATAGATTCAGGAATTCCGAGATAAGAATTAGGAAAGACTCCACGGGACCCCTTATACCCAATCAACCTTACAGGGTGCTATTTAATAGATTCATGCTATAGAATGGATTGATTCATGCATATCATGTTTTCCCCAATGAGAGTAGTACAGCAGGCCAATAATTTGACTGGAGATATGTGCTTTCCATATTGATGTGATAGGCTATGTATGAATACATGTACATCTGTGTACAGTCGTGGCCAAAAGTTTTGAGAATTACACAATTATACATTTTCACAAAGTCTCCTGCCTCAGTTTGTATGATGGCAATTTGCATATACTCCAGAATGTTATGAAGAGTGATCAGATTAATTGCAATTAATTGCAAAGTCCCTCTTTGCCATGCAAATGAACTGAATCACCCAAAAACATTTCCACTGCATTTCAGCCCTGCCACAAAAGGACCAGCTGACATCATGTCAGTGATTCTCTCGTTAACACAGGTGAGTGTTGACGAGGACAAGGCTGGAGATCACTCTGTCATACTGATTGAGTTCGAATAACAGACTGGAAGCTTCAAAAGGAGGGTGGTGCTTGGAAGGAGGGTGGTGCATTGTTCTTCCTCTGTAAACCATGTTTACCTGCAAGGAAACACGTGCTGTTTATGATTACTTTGCACAAACAGGGCTTCACAGGCAAGGATATTGCTGCCAATAAGATTGCACCTAAATCAACCATTTATCGGATCATCAAGAACTTCAAGGAGAGCGGTTCAATTGTTGTGAAGATGGCTTCAGGGCGCCCAAGAAAGTCCAGCAAGCGCCAGGACCACCTCCTAAAGTTGATTTAGCTGCGGGATCGGGGCACCACCAGTACAGAGCTTGCTCAGGAATGGCAGCAGGCAGGTGTGAGTGCATCTGCATTAGAGGTCGACCGATTAATCGGAATGGCCGATTAATTCGAGCCGATTTCAAGTTTTCATAACAATCGGAAATCTGTATTTTTGGACACCGATTTGGCCACTTTTTTATTTAACTAGGCAACTCAGTTAAGAACACATTCTTATTTTCAATGATGGCCTGGGAACAGTGGGTTAACTGCCTCGTTCAGGGGCAGAACATCAATGCCTTTCTTAAAATAAAATAAAAATAGGAAAAAATCTAAACCTACATATTTAGCAAAAAGAAATCCAGGTTAACAGGCCATATTAACCAGGTGAAATTGTGTCACTTCTCTTGCGTTCATTGCACGCAGAGTCAGTATATATGCAACAGTTTGGGCCGCCTAATTTGCCAGAATTTTACGTAATTATGACATAACATTGAAGGTTGTGCAATGTAACAGGAATATTTAGATTTATGGATGCCACCCGTTAGATAAAATATGGAACGGTTCCGTATTTCACTGAAAGAATAAACGTTTTCTTGTTTTCGAGATACTAGTTTCCGGATTCAGCCATATTAATGACCTAAGGCTCGTATTTCTGTGTGTTATCATGTTATAACTAAGTCTATGATTTGATAGAGCAGTCTGACTGAGCAATGGTAGGCAGCAGCAGGCTCATAAGCATTCATTCAAACAGCACTTTCGTGCATTTGCCAGCAGCTGTTTATGACTTCAAGCCTGTCAACTCCCAAGATTAGGCTCGTGTAACCGATGTGAAATGGCTAGCTAGTTAGCCGGGTGTGCGCTTGATTTTATAGATGTATTATATTAAGTTAAAATAAGTGTTCATTCAGTATTGTTGTAATTGTCATTATTACAAATAAATAAAAAATAGTCAGATTAATCGGTATTGGCTGTTTTTGGTCCTCCATTAATCAGTATCCGTATCGGTCGACCTCTAATCTGCATGCACAGTGAGGTGAAGACTTTTGGAGGATGTCCTGGGCAGACAAGAAGCCTATTCTCTCCAGGAAAAACATCAGGGACAGATTGATATTCTGAAAAAGGTATAAGGATTGGACTACTGAGGACTGGGGTAAAGTAATTTTCTCTGATGAATCCCCTTTCCGTTTGCTTGGGGCATCCGGAAAAAAACTTGTCTGGAGAAGACAATGTGAGCGCTACCATCAGTCCTGTGTCATGCCAACAGTAAAGCATCCTGAGACCATTCTTGTGTGGGGTTGCTTCTCAGCCAAGGGAGTGGGCTCACTCACAATTTTGCCTAAGAACACAGCCATGAATAAAGAATGGTACCAACACATCCTCTGAGAACTTCTCCCAACCATCCAGGAACAGTTTGGTGACGAACAATGCCTTTTCCAGCATGATGGAGCACCTTGCCATAAGGCAAAAGTGGTAACTAAGTGGCTCAGGGAACAAAACATCAATATTTTGGGTCCATGGCAAGGAAACTCCCTAGACCTTAATCCCATTGAGAACTTGTGACCAATCCTCAAGAGGCGGGGGGACAAACAAAACCCCACAAATTCTGACAAACTCCAAGCATTGATTATGCAAGAATGGGCTGCCATCAGTCAGGATGTGGCCCAGAAGTTAATTGACAGCATGCCAGGGCGGATTGCAGAGGTCTTGAAAAAAAGGGTCAACACTGAAAATATTGACTCTTTGCATCAACTTCATGTAATTGTCAATAAAAGTCTTTGACACTTATGAAATGCTTGTAATTATACTTCACTATTCCATAGTAACATCTGACAAAAATATCTAAAGACACTGAGGCAGCAAACTTTGTGGAAATTAATATTTGTGTCATTGTCAAAACGTTTAGCCACGATTGTACAGTGCCTTGCAGAAGTATTCATCCCCCTTGGCGTTTTTCCTATTTTGTTGCATTACAACCTGTAATTTAAATGGAGTTTTATTTGGATTTCATGTAATGGACATACACAAAATAGTCCAAATTGGTGAAGTGAAATTTTTAAAAATAACATCTAGTGGAAGCCCTAGGAAGTGCAACTTCATTAATATCTCAATGGGATTTCAATAGGAACTGTGTTGAAAATCTACCATCCTCAGATTTCTCACTTCCTGTTTGGAAGGTTTTTGCCTGCCATATGAGTTCTGTTATACTCACAGACATCATTCAAACAGTTTTAGAAACTTCAGAGCGTTTTCTATCCAATACCAATAATAATATGTATATATTAGCAACTGAGACTGAAGAGCAGGCCGTTTACTCTGGGCACCTTATTCATCCAAGCTACTCAATACTGCCCCCCAGCCATAATAAGTTTAAACAGAGAGTCTGGGAACATCAAGCAAGTGGAGGGAAAGGAACCATATTTCGGTAATAGAACCAGTTGGAAATATGCGTTGGTACTTAATGAATATGATGTCAGTTCAATTATGACTGATGACAGGACAACGTAAACTGTATCTGGGAAAGTCTAGACATTATAGTTATCAGATTCACATGGAATTGTTGTGCAATTCAAATGTTTGAATCTAAAATTATTGGTGAAAAGATTAAATGTAATCTTAGCTTCCATATGAGAGATTTGGGTTTTCATAAGGTTAGGGCTCTGCTCTATCAGTGGCCTGCCCATGTGAAGAGACATGGGCTATAAACTATGAAAGACACCCTTCTCCCTCCACTATATAAGCCCTTGTTGAAAATGTAACCTCCTTTTCCAGGTACATTAGGATGATGATCCGATGTCAGAAGGATTCAGATAATAACTACATAACGAAGCCAACCTCAGCATGAGCTTTGGTTGCGAATGGTATGAACTTTGAACTCTTATTCGCTACAGAAGTGATACCTCCTAGCCGTTGAGTTAGCAGCGGCCGCTGTAAACATGGGCTAGGAAAGGACGGACAGAGTATCCCGTCTACCAGATAACGACGACGCTACAACGTTTCCCGTTCACCACCAGAGACACTCTTCAAAGGACAAAGACTTAGTTGGGCAACATGGCCTTCTATCTACCACCAACCTATTGAAGCGTAGCTCAGAGTAAATATTTATTGCATTTTCCTTTTCCAAATGGGCGGTAATTTAGAATGCATAAGATTCTGTATTTACGATAGAGTAGCTGCCTACGGCCCAATAGAGACATCGCTTCTCCCTTTGTTCTTCAGTCTTCCCGCTCTTTCACTCAAACCCAACCCCCTTTTGTTTGTGTAACCAGCTGTCATATATGTTCCGTCTGCTAGGGACATTTTCCTTTATGACATAATTTTTTATCAATGTATGATTCATTCTGTGTATATGTAATTCTGTGTGATTAGTTAGGTATTTAGTAAAGAAATAATTAAACCCAATTTTGTATTGCTTATTCAACTTGTTAGCCAGGGTTCGTGAAGATAACCAAGAATTTACAACTTTCAGATGAGACTGAAATAAGGTGACGATTAATATTGACTGCAATTGATGTAAAATATTACTAGGTCTTTAAGAGTTTATTCGGAAGATAACAGCTCTATAAATATTATTTTGTGGTTCCCCGACATTCTAGTTAATTACATTTACTTGATTAGCTCAATCAGGTAATATTAATTACAGAGAAAGGATTTTATAGAATAGCATGTCATATCACTTAATCCGGCATAGCCAAAGGCACGACACCTCACTACCCTCTGGAGAGCCTTACGGTTGTGAGCGAAGCAGTTGCCTTACCAGGCGGTGATGCAGCCCGACAGGATACTCACGATTGTGCATCTGTAAAAGTTTGTGTGTTTTTGGTGACAAGCCGAATTTATTCAGCCTCCTGAGGTTGAAGAGGCGCTGCTGAGCCTTCTTCACCACAATGTCTGTGTGGGTGAACCATTTCAGTTTGTCCGTGATGTGTACGCTGAGGAACTTAAAACTTTCCACCTTCTCCACTACTGTCCCATCGATGTGGATAGGGGGCTGCTCCCTCTGCTGTTTCCTGAAGTCCACGATCATCTCCTTTGTTTTGTTGAGATTGAGTGTGAGGTTATTTTCCTGACACCATACTCCGAGTGCCCTCACCTCCTCCCTGTAGGCCGTCTCGTCTTTGTTGGTAATCAAGCCTATCACTGTAGTGTCGTCTGTAAACTTGATGATTGAGTTGGAGGCGTGCAGGGCCACGCAGTCATGGGTGAACAGGGAGTACAGGAGAAGGCTGAGAACGCACCCTTGTGGGGCCCCAGTGTTGAGGATCAGCGGGGTGGAGATGTTGTTCCCTACCCTCACCACCTGGGGTGGCCCGTCAGGAAGTCCTGGACCCAGTTGCACGGTGCGGGGTCAAGACCCAGGGTCTCGAGCTTAATGACGAGTTTGGAGGGTACTATGGTGTTAATTGCTGAGCTGTAGTCGATAAACAGCATTCTTACATAGGTATTCCTCTTGTCCAGATGGGTTAGGGCAGTGTGCAGTGTGATTGCGATTGCGTCGTCTGTGGACCTATTGGGGCGGTAAGAAAATTGGAGTGGGTCTAGGGTGTCAGGTAGGGGGGAGGTGATATGGTCCTTGACACTTCATGATGACGAAAGTGAGTGCTATGTGGCGATAGTCATTTAGCTCAGTTACCTTCGCTTTCTTGGGAACAGGAACAATGGTGGCCCTCTTGAAGCATGTGGGAACAGCAGACTGGGATAAGGATTGATTGAATATGTCCGTAAACACACCAGCCAGCTGGTCTGAGCATGCTCTGAGAACGCGACTGGGGATGCCTTCTGGGCCGGCAGCCTCGCAAGGGTTAACACGTTTAAATGTTTTACTCACATTGGCTGCAGTGAAGGAGAGCCCGCAGGTTTTGGTAGCGGGCCCTGTCAGTGGCACTGTGTTGTCCTCAAAGCGAGCAAAGAAGTTGTTTAGTTTGTCTAGGAGCAAGACATCGTGGTCCGCGACGGGGCTGGTTTTCCTTTTGTAGTCCGTGATTGACTATAGACCCTGCCACATACCTCTCATGTCTGAGCTGTTGAATTGTGACTCTTTGTCTCTATACTGACGCTTAGCTTGTTTGATTGCCTTCCGAAGGGAATAGCTACACTGTTTGTATTTGGTCATGTTTCCGGTCACCTTGCCCTGATTAATAGCAGTGGTTCACGCTTTCAGTTTTGCGCAAATGCTGCCATCAATCCACGGTTTCTGGTTAGGAAATGTTTTAATAGACGCTGTGGGTACAACATCACCGATGCACTTGCTAAGAAACTCGCTCACCGAATCAGCGTATTCATCAATGTTATTGTCCGATGCTATGTGGAACATATCCCAGTCCACGTGATCGAAGCAATCTTGAAGCGTGGAATCCGATTGTTCTGACATGCATTGAACAGGCCTGAGCACGGGAGCAACAAAAATGGAGTCATGGTCAGATTTTCCAAAAGGAGGGCGGGAGAGGGCTTTATATGCGTCGCGGAAGTTAGAATAACAATGATCCAGGGTTTTTCCAGCCCAGGCCACGCATTCGATATGCTAAAATTTAGGGAGCCTTGTTTTCAGATTAGCCTTGTTTTCAGATTAGACTTGTTAAATTCCCAAGCTACAATAAATGCAGCCTCAGGATATGTGGTTTCCAGTTTACATAGAGTCAAATGTAGTTCTTTCAGGGCCGTCGATGTGTCTGATTGGGGCGGGATATACATGACTGTGATTATGATCGAAGAGAATTCTCTTGGTAGATAATGCGGTCGGCATTTGATTGTAAAATCTGGTGCAACCAATTACCTTCAGAAGTCACATAATTAGTTCATTTGCACACAGGTGTCACATGAATTGTCACATGATCTCAGTATATATACACCTGTTCTGAAAGGCCCCAGAGTCTGCAACACCACTAAGCAAGGGGCACCACCAAGCAAGCGGCACCATGAAGACCAAGGAGCTCTCCAAACAGGTCAGGTACAAAGTTGTGGAGAAGTACAGATCAGGGTTGGGTTATAAAAAAATATCAGAAACTTTGAACATCGCACTGAGCACCCTTTAAATCCAATATTTAAAAATTTAAAGAATATGGCACCACAACAAACCTGCCAAGAGAGAGCCGCCCACCAAAACTCACGGACCAGGCAAGGAGGGTATTAATCAGAGAGGCAACAAAGAGACCAAAGATAACCCTGAAGGAGCTGCAAAGCCTCACAGCGGAGATTGGAATATCTGTCCATAGGACCACTCTAAGCCGTACACTTCACAGAGCTGGCCTTTACGGAAGACTGGCCAGAAAAAAGCCATTGCTTAAAGAAAAAAAAGAAGCAAGCACGTTTGGTGTTCGCCAAAAGGCACGTGGGAGACTCCCCAAAATATGGTGCTCTGGTCAGATGAGACTAAAATTGAGCTTTTTGGCCATCAAGGAAAACGCTATGTCTGGCTCAAACCCAACACCTCTCATCACCCTGAGAGCACCATCCCCACAGTGAAGCATGGTGATGGCAGCATCATGCTGTGGGGATGTTTTTCATCGGCAGGGACTGGGAAACTGGTCAGAATTGAAGGAATGATGGATGGCGCTAAATACAGAGACATTCTTGAGGGAAACCAGTTTCAGTCTTCCAGAGATTTGACACTCGGGCGGAGGTTCACCTTCCAGCAGGACAATGACCCTAAGCATACTGCTAAAGCAACACTTGAGTGGTTTAAAGGGAAACATTGAATTGTCTTGGAATGGCCTAGTCAAAGCCCAGAACTCAATCTAATTGAGAATCTGTGGTATGACTTAAGATTGCTGTACACTAGCAGAACCCATCCAACTTGAAGGAGCTGGAGCAGTTTTGCCTTGAAGAACGGGCAAAAATCCTAGTGGCTAGATGTGCCAAGCTTATAGAGACATCCATGGGGGTAAATAGTTATGTACGCTCAAGTTTTCAGTTTTTAGTTTTATTTCTTGTTTGTTTCACAATTACAATATTTTGCATTTTCAAAGTGGTAGGTGTGTTGTGTAAATGAAATGATAAGTCCCCCCAAAAAATCTATTTTAGCTCCAGGTTGTAAGGCAACAAAATAGAAAAAATGCCAAGGGGGTGAATACTTTCGCACGCCACTGTATTTCCTTATTAATTCAATGGAATTGACTATTGAAAATCCTCGGTAGGCATAGGTTTGCCAGAGTAATGGATTCAATGAAGGGGAATGGAAAGGTGAGATCTTTGATATGTCTAAAGCAGTGGTTCTCTGGGTGTACCTGGCCTAGCCACACGGGGTACTTAGGAAGACATAAGCCAATTGAACATTTGCACATCAGGGGTAATTTGAGCATGTGATTAGGGGTACAGTAACCAGGAACCACTAGTGTGGATAGATAGATGAACACTTAATTGATCCACATCAGGAATGTCATTGTGTTAATTATCTTTTTATTTCTCCTCTGTGGAGAACTACAGCGACATGAAGAACTGTGTCTAAATGTTGTCAGAGGGGGGATCTCAAAGTGTTCCAGGACGAGCAGGTGGGACAACTGTATGACCTGATGCTGGAGTCCACCAAGCCCAACAGACAATTCGCCATCCAGGGGGATGGATTCAAGAAGTGAAGAAGTAGACGGGATACTCCCATACTGAACAGGTGGTGCATCTCAATAGTTTAAAGTGGCTCTTTTCCTTGTCTCCTCTCCTTAATCTACTACATTTTTTAATTGGACCTGTATTTTTACAGGACAGGTTAGTCTCATTTAGTCACTTATTCAGAGAGACGTTTCATTTCACACAGTGGACACCCCACAGATTATGTCCAATTCAGTGTACAGTGTAGATGAAGGAAAGGCGATGAGGAAAGAAGACACTTTAGACCAGGGGTTGGCAACAAGTGGACTAAACCGGCCCGCTATGGATTTAATTTTTGGCCAAAAGTTTTTAGTAAAGTTAAGGATTTTCGTTTTCTGTGAGAAAAGTGTAATCCAGGTATGATTGCTATTTTCAAATACAATCTGTTTTTGGGCTTGCTTTTGATAAATTTTCAGTGTACAAATTATTAAAATTATGTTCCAGCCCTGGCCATCCGCTCTGACAATGATCGGCCTGCGGTTGAATCTAGTTGCCTGCCCTGCTTTAGGCTATTGAGATGGGAACAAACGAGAAGGTTAAGAGGTGTGTGGCTCAGACTCGCAGCAGATAGCCTAGAAGAAACTAGGCTGCTGGATCCTGAGAGGACCTAAAAGGGTGACTAAACTGTAACACTGGTTGCATCCCACATAGCATTATATTCATTAAATAGTCAAGTACTTTTGACCAGGACCCATGGGCTTGACTTTTTCCACATTTTGTTATGTTACAGCCTTATTCTAAAATTGATTACATTTTTTCCTCATCAATCCCAACACAATACCCCACAATAACAAAACATTTTCTGTTTGTTGCCAATTTAATAAAAAGCAGAAATGCCTTATTTACATAAATATGCAGACCCTTTTCTATGAGACTTGATATTGAGCTCAGGTGCATCCTGTTTCCATTGATCATCCTTGAAATGATTCTACAACTTGATTGGAGTCCACCTGTGGTCAATTCAATTGATTGGACATGATTTGGAAAGGCACACCTGTCTATATACGGTCCCACAATTGACAGTGCACATCAGAGCAAAAACCAAGCTATGAGGTCGAACGAATTGTCTGTACAGCTCTGAGACAGGATTGTGTCGAGGCACAGATCTGGGGAAGGGTACCAAAAAATGTCTGCAGCATTGCAGGTCCCCAAGAACACAGTGGCCTCCATCTTTTTTAAATGGAAGAAGTTTGGAACAACCAAGAGTCTTCCTAAAGCTGGATGACTGGCCAAACTGAGCAATCAGGGGAGAAGGGCCTTGGCCAGGGACCCAATGGTCACTCTGACAGAGCTCCAGAGTTCCTCTGTGGAGATGGGAGAACCTTCCAGAAGGACAACCATCTCTGGAGCACTCCACCAATCAGGCCTTTATGGTGGCCAGACTGAAGCCACTCCTCAGTAAAAGGCACATGACAGCCCACTATTTTCAAGTTTGCCAAAAGGCACCTAAAGGCCTCTCAGACCATGAGAAACAAGATTCTCTGGTCTGATGAGATTGAAGATTGAACTCTTTGGCCTGAATGCCTAGCGTCACGTCTGGAGGAAACCTGGCACCGTCCCTACGGTGAAGCTTTCCTTTCCTTCCAGTTCTCTGCTGCCAATGACTGGAAAGAATTGCAGAAATCACTGAAACTGGAGACTTATATCTCCTTCACTAACTTTAAGCATCAGCTGTCAGAGCAGCTTACCGATCATTGCACCTGTACATAGCCCATCTGTGAATAGCCCACCAAACTACCCCATCCCCATTTTATTTATTTTTCTGCTCCTTTGCAACCTAGTATCTCTTCTTGCACATTCATCTTCTGCACACTCCAGTGTTTAATTGCTAAATTGTAAATATTTCACCATGGCCCATTTATTGCCATTTATTGCCTTACCTCCCTAATCTTACTACATTTGCACACACTGTATATAGACTTTTCTATTGTGTTATTGACTGTATGTTTGTTTATCCCATGTGTAACTCTGTGTTGTTTGTCACACTGCTTTGCTTTATCTTGGCCAGGTCACAGTTGTAAATGAGAACATGTTCTCAACTGGCCTACCTGGTTAAATAAAGGTGAAATAAAAACATTTAAATGGTGGTGGCAGCATCATGTTGTAGTGATGTTTTTCAGCGGCAGGGACTGGGTGACTAGTCAGGCTTGAGGGAAAGATGAACAGAGCAAAGTACAAAGAGATCCCTGATGAAAACCTGCTCAGGACCTCAGACTGGGGGAAGGTTCACCTTCCAACAGGACAACGACACTACGCACACAGTCAAGACAATGTAGGACTGGCTTCAGGAAAGTCTCTGAATATCCTTGAGTGGCCCAGCCAGAACATGGACTTGAACCCAATTTAAACATCTCGGGAGACACCTGAAAATAGATGTGCAGTGACCTTCTCCATCCAACCTGACAGAGCTTGAGAGGATCTGCAGAGAAGAGTGGGAGAAACTCCCCAAATACAGGTGTGCCAAGCTTGTAGCATCATACCCAAGAAGACTCGAGAATGTAATCGCTGCCAAAGGTGCTTCAACAAAGTACTGAGTAAAGGGTCTGAATACTTATGTAAATGTGATATGTCAGTTTTTGCTTTGTCATTATGGGATATTGTGTGTAGATTGATGAGGGGGAAAAAACTATTTAATACATTTTAGAGTAAGGCTGTAACTTAACAAAATGTGGAAAAAGTCAAGGGTCTGAATACTTGGTATATGCTGTATATGGAATAGGGGGCCATTTTGGTTGCAGCCACTGTCAGTAATTAGCTTCATGGGAAACTTCTCACCGGAGCGTGAAGCAGTGCTCATGTCTCGATATAGAGACGAAGACAAAGACACTAGCATAGAGAGATTATGCATCTTTCCTCTCCAAAGATGCAAAGAATAATAAAACTGTTGAATCAATAACGCCAGCTTTGTTCGCTCCCCCTGCATAATCTGATACATTGTCAGGGAATTATGTGTTCCTCTGTCTTTGTTTGTGTTTGTTTCATTGCCGGTCATGTGGAAATATGTCTCCCCTCACGTAGCACCGAACGCTGGGAACCAAGATAAAGGGAGTGAAGGCAATGTGACATAAGTCATTGTGCATCAACAAATGTGATATTGCTCAAAAGCTCACACTATTTATTCTACAATGAAGAGCAATTTGTATGTCATTGCACTTCACAATTATTTTTTGATAAACAAATATACAGTGTACATTGCATCAGGCAGACACTGAATGGTACTTGACAGAATGAATGGCTGTTGTCAACAAGATGGACAGTGGACACAGCCTGCTGTTACCGAATGGCTCATTCATGTATTGCTTGATCAAATTGCAATAGGACTGAGGCTGTAGTACCTTCCGGTGTCAGTCTGGAACAAGAATAGATACAATGGAATAGATACAAGGTTTTTTGGTTGCTAGAATATTGTTTTATCTTTAATATTCCATCTGACATTCCATCCTGTTTGTCATTTAGTATATTGCTTGTCAGCCCTTTAAACTTGGTTTTCATATTACAGATATGATGTGCTCAGTCTTACACATTGATGGCTCACTGCTCTGGTCTACAGTGTATGGCTGTACTGTCTCACACACCTGAAGCACAAAACTTTCCCTCATTGCTTCATTTGAGGGTAAATTGTTTAGTACTCCGCACCTTGTGCTAACTCAGTGAGAGGTACAGTTGAAGTTGGAAGTTTACATCCACCTTGGCCAAATACATTTAAACTCAGTTTTTCACAATTCTTGACATTTAATCCTAGTAACAATTCCCTGTCTTAGGTCAGTTAGGATCACCACTTTATTTTAAGAATGTGAAATGTCAGAATAATAGAAGAGAGAATTATTTATTTCAGCTTTTATTTCTTTCATCACATTCCCAGTGGGTCAGAAGTTTACATACACTCAATTAGTATTTCGTAGCATTGCCTTTAAATTGTTTAACTTGGGTCAAACGTTTTGGGTAGTCTTCCACAAGCTTCCCACAATAAGTTGGGTGAATTTCCTCTTGACAGAGCTGGTGTAACCGAGTCAGGTTTGTAGGCCTCCTTGCTCGCACACGCTTTTTCAGTTCTTTCCACGCATTTTCTATAGGATTGAGGTCAGGGCTTCGTGATGGCCACACCTTGACTTTGTTGTCCTTAAGCCATTTTGCCAAAACTTTGGAAGTATGCTTGGGGTCATTGTCCATTTGGAAGACCCATTTACGACCAAGCTTTAACTTCCTGACTGATGTCTTGAGATGTTGCTTTAATATATCTACATAATTTTCCTCCCACATGATGCCATCTATTTTGTGATGTGCGCCAGTCCCTCCTGCAGCAAAGCAACTCCACAACATGATGCTGCCACCCCCGTGCTTCACGGTTGGGATGGTGTTCTTCGGCTTGCAAGCCTCCCCCTTTTTCCTCCATGGTCATTATGGCCAAACAGTTCTATTTTTGTTTCATCAGACCAGAGGACATTTCTCCAACAAGTACAATCTAAGTCCCCATGTGCAGTTACAAACCGTAGTCTGGCTTTTTTATGGAGGTTTTGGAGTAGTGGCTTCTACCTTGCTGAGCGGCCTTTCAGGTAATGTCGATATAGAACTCGTTTTACTGTGGATATAAATACTTTTGTACCTGTTTCCTCCAGCATCTTCACAAGATCCTTTGCTGTTGTCCTGGGATTGATTTCCACTTTTCGCACCAAAGTACCTTCATCTCTAGGAGACAGAACACATCTCCTTCCTGAGCGATATGATGGCTGCGTGGTCCCATGGTGTTTATACTTGCATACTATTGTTTGTATAGATGAACGTGGTACCTTCAGGCATTTGGAAATTGCTCCCAAGGATGAACCAGACTTGTTGATGTCAAGCAAAGAGGCACTGAGTTTGAAGGTAGGCCTTGAAATACATCCACAGGTACACCTCCAATTGACTCAAATGATGTCAATTAGCCTATCAGAAGCTTCTAAAGCCATGACATCATTTTCTGGAATTTTACAAGCTGTTTAAAGGCACAGTCAACTTAGTGTATGTAAACTTCTGACCCACTGGAATTGTGATACAGTGAAATAATTTGTCGGTATATGAAATATTGGAAAAATGACTTGTGTCATGCACAAAGTAGATGTCCTAACCGACTTGCCAAAACTATAGTTTGTTAACAAGAAATTTGTGGAGTGGTTGAAAAACTAGTTTTAATGACTCCAACCTAAGTGTATGTAACGTTCCAACTTCAACTATAGGTATCAATACGTCTTAAAGATCACACCCTGCTGAGGAGACGCAAACTGACACACACACATAATGTGACACACACATGAACACGCACGCCATAAAGAGCAGCGCTCTTTACTTTAACAAGATTCACACACTGGGGGCTAGATCAATACGGAACCAGACAGCAGAAGGACATGTCACCTGGCTCTGAGCAGTTCTGACAAGCCAGGGGATTAGGAGGTGAGAGGAGCGGCGTATTGGGTAATCTCCCTCTCTCTCTCTGTTTGTCTGTGAGCACTGGGAGAGGAGGAAAAGAGTGATAAACCAGGCTTGTTCTCTGTCAACCTTTCAGACACACTGCTGCTGCTTCTACTGTAGAGAGGAGAAAAGAGGGAGGAGAGGATCCTGGAATAAAGAGACAGAAATCAATGGCCCCAGTACAGCTTTATTTGCTGTCTTTATGTGAGCAGAATGTAAAGGATGGAATGTTCCCTTTAACCCCACTCGCCACTTGCACTGGTCAATTCCGGTCAATGTGGTAATACTAACATCTTAATGAGACCAATAGATACCCAGAGCACAGACAAACAAGGACGCATCATGATCCCATAGTTTAGAAGCATCGTGATACTAGAGTTAAATGGCAATGGTGGAGGAAGACTGGATCAAAAACCGACCTGGATCAAATATGTCAAATAGGAGGATTCAAGCCAACACAGATCAACAGCCTGTGCATGGAGATTGATGTGGATATCCCCTTTTAAAAGTACACCGCAATGCACAGCTTGTTTATCCGAGTTGGTTGGAATCCCAGCCCCCGTGTCAAAAAGAGAAATGTGTCTTCTTCTAGATGGATTTCCAGTCCATTTACACTGTATGTACTGTATCTCATACAGTTTCCCCTATAGCCTCCATTAGTATGGTGTGTCTAATCTACCATCGTGATAGAGGCTATGTATCGATATGAGAGCTAGACCGGAAGTAAAGAGACCAACTTGCTCTTAGTCTCACATCAGAATTACAGTGAATTCAGAAAGTATTCAGACACCTTGACCTTTGTTTTTGTTACGTTACTTATTCTAAAGGGGTTACATTACTTCTTTTCATCATCAATCTACACACAATATCTCATAATTACAAAATTAAAAGATTTTTATTTTAGTTGAAAATGTATTTAAAAAAAATGAAAGATCACATTTACATAAGTATTCAGACCCTTTACTCAGTACTTTGTTGAATCACCTTCTGCAGCGATTACAGCCTCGAGCCTTCTTGGGTATGACGCTACAAGCTTGGCACACCTGTATTTGGGGAGTTTCCCACTCTTCTCTGCAGATCCTCTCAAGCTCTCAGGTTGGATGGGGAGCGTCGCTGCACAGCTATTTTCAGGTCTCTCCAGAGATGTTAGATCGGGTTCAAGTCCTGGCTCTGGCTGGGCCACTCAAGGATATTCAGAGACTTGTCCCGAAGCCACTCCTGCATTGTGTTGGCAATGTGTTTAGGGTTGTTGTCCTGTTGGAAGGTGAACCTTCACCTTGGGGCGGCAGGGTAGCCTAGTGGTTAGAGTGTTGGACTAGTAACCAGAAGGTTGCAAGTTCAAACCCCTGAGCTGACAAGGTACAAATCTGTTGTTCTGCCCCTGAATAGGCAGTTAACCCACTGTTCCCAGGCCGTCATTGAAAATAAGAATTTGTTCTTAACTGACTTGCCTAGTTAAATAAAGGTAAAATAAAAAATACAAAAATAAATAAAGGATCTTTCTGTACTTTGCTCTGTTCATCCTTCCATCAATCCTGACTAGTCTCCCATTTCCTACCGTTGAAAAACATCCCCATAGCATGATGTTGCCACCACCATGCTTCACTGTGGGTGCAAGGTTTCCTCCAGATGTGACACTTGGCATTCAAGGTCAAATAGTACAATCTTGGTTTCATCAGACCAGAAAGTCTTGTTTCTCATGGTCTCAGAGTCTTTAGATGCCTTTTGGCAAACTCCAAGCGGGCTGTCATATGCATTTTACTGAGGAGTGCCTTTCCAAATCATGTCAGATCAATTGAATTGACCACAGGTGGACTCCAATCAAGTTGTAGAAACATTTCAAGGATGATCAATGGAAACAGGATGCAACTGAGCTCAATTTGGAGCCTCATAGCAAAGGATCTGAATTCTTATGTAAATATGTTATTTCTGGTTGTCGCTTTGTCATTATGGGATACTGTCTGTGTGAGTGTGTGTGTTTGTGTAGATAAGGAAAGCAATTAATTTAATCAATTTTAGAATAAGGCAGTAATGTAACAAAATGTGAAAAGAGTTGTGGGGTCCGAATACTTTCCGAATGCACTGTAGATCTTCATCCATGTTTCTCAAACGTAAAAGTGTTTGAGGTTAAGTTTAGGGATTAACTCTGAATGGTTAAGGTAAGGGTTAAGATTTAGGATAGGCTTAAAACAGAAATCGCAAAAACAACTTTCCATCACTGGATTCTAACTTGTACCATTTGGAATCAGAGGCAGATGGTTTCACCAATTCACAACTCCCTAGCTAAACCCAAACCTACTTGAAGGTAACTGCGCTCACTGTGGCCCGTAGTGACCAGTGTCCATGTCCTCTCCTGACATCCTCAGACATGGATTGATGTCGAAACCTGTGATACAAGTCAGTATATCTATCTGCAGGGACACCCTTTCAGATCTAAGCTCAACAAAAATATAAATGCAACATGCAAAAATTTGCTAAGAATTGACTGATTTACAGTTCATATGAGCAAATCAGTCAAATGAAATAAATTCATTAGGCCCTAATCTATGCGTTTCACATGACTGGGAATACAGATATGCATCTGTTGGTCACAGATACCTTAAAAAAAGGTAGGGGCATTGATCAGCAAACCAGTCAGTATCTGGTGTGACTACGATTTGCTGGAACACGCTGACGTACACGTCGATCTAGAGCATCCCACACCTGATCAATGGGTAACATGTCTGGTGAGTATGCAGGACATGGAAGAACTGAGACATTTTATTGTAGACAAATGAAAATGTAATTGTCTGGCACCAGCTCCTGTGGACATTCCTGCAGTCAGCATGCCAATTACACAAACTCCCTTAAAACATGAAACATCTGTGGCATTGTGTTGTGTGAGGGACCTTTTAGAGGGACCTTTTATTGTCCCCAGCACAAGGTGCACCTATGCAATGATGATCATGCTTTTTCATCAGCTTCTTGATATGCCATACCTGTCAGTTGGATGGATTATCTTGGAAAAGTAGATATGCTCACTAACAGGGATGTTAACACATTTGTGCCCCACATTTTAGAGAAATATGCTTTTTTTAAATTTCACCTCATGAAACATGGGACCAACATTTTACATGTTGCATTTAAATTTAAATGTTTGTTCAGTGTAAAATAGGTTGCAGCTTTGAGGTGAAGAAGTGGTAGATCTGTCTGTAAGGAAGGAGGTTGTCTCTATTTTGGAACACCATCCATAAGGGAGGAAGCAATTGAGACAGCATTGATTTATTACAGTCAATTAAATGTTCCTTAGTTTCAGGATAGATGTTCTTAGTGATGTTCCATACTGTTAGTGTGGAAAGTCTCCATACACACACACAGCCTGTAATTAGCCAGGTTACCTGAAATAACGACTAAATAGGTCAGTGCCTCCTGCGATGCATGCTGTCCTTCTACTTTCACCAGTGGAGGCTGCTGGGGGGAGGATGGCTCATAATAATGGCTAGAATGGAGTCAATGGAATAGTATCAACCACATGGTTTCCATTGACTCCATTCCAGCCATTATTATGAGCCGTCCTCCCCTGAGCAGCCTCCACTGGTCTTCAGGTAGTTTAAACAGGAGAACATATGTAAAAATGTTTAGCTTACAGAAACACTGTGATTTTGGTTGACTCGAAAGGGCTGACTTTACAGACCTTACTCTGATTTTGAGAAGAGAGTAAGTTATCAGTGGTAAATGAATATGTCTGAGACATACACAAATCGATTAAATTTCTTTGCATATCCTGGCATTAATGAGCTCTATTGACCATAATTGACCCTAATATTATAATAAGATAGATCTTATACTGTTATTGGGGGGGGGGGGGGGGGTCCATGTGTGTGTGTGCGTGCATGTGTGTGTGTTATCTGAAGGGGCCCAGAGACACACTTGTTTACACATTGAATAATTAATGAACAGGGGACAACAAACAACACTCAGGCCAAGTAAAAAACTTAGCGTGACAAAAGGAGATGGGAAAGTATTGAGTTATGGTTGACACAATGTTTCTCAATGGAAATAGTCTCTTTGAGGGAGCGTTAAGCATCACTAAAAGGGTCACTTTTTAATTTACCATAATCAGGAGCAGTACAGTTGCTGCTCGATCCACAATGCAGACTAAAGATTGCTCCTTCAGTTTATTTTGCTAGGTTTTTTCTTGTCCCCAGTCTTGTCCCCAGTTTCCCATCTTAACCATTCCCTTCTAATTTGATTACAGTGGCTTGCGAAAGTATTCACCCCCCTTGGCATTTTTTCTATTTTGTTGCCTTACAACCTGAAATTAAAATGTATTTTATTTTTTGTATCATTTGACTTACAAAAGACACCTACCACTTTGAAAATGCTAAATATATTAATTGCGAAACAAACAAGAAATAAGACAAAAATAGAAAACTTGAGCATGCATGCATTCACTCAATTACAGCTGCAAGCCTCTTGGGGTATGTCTCTATCAGCTTGGCACATCTAGCCACTGGGATTTTTGCCCATTCTTCAAGGCAAAACTGCTCCAACCTCTTCAAGTTGGATGGGTCCCCAGTCCACCTGGCTGTGCTGCTGCTCCAGTTTCAACTGTTCTGCCTTATTATTATTCGACCATGCTGGTCATTTATGAACATTTGAACATCTTGGCCATGTTCTGTTATAATCTCCACCCGGCACAGCCAGAAGAGGACTGGCCACCCCACATATGCTCTCTCTAATTCTCTCTTTCTTTCTCTCTCTCGGAGGACCTGAGCCCTAAGACCATGCCCCAGGACTACCTGACATGATGACTCCTTGCTGTCCCCAGTCCACCTGACCGTGCTGCTGCTCCAGTTTCAACTGTTCTGCCTTATTATTATTCGACCATGCTAGTCATTTATGAACATTTGAACATCTTGGCCATGTTCTGTTATAATCTCCAACTGGCACAGTCAGAAGAGGACTGGCCACCCCACATAGCCTTGTTCCTCTCTAGGTTTCTTCCTAGGTTTGGCCTTTCTAGGGAGTTTTTCCTAGCCACCGTGCTTCTACACCTGCATTGCTTGCTGTTTGGGGTTTTAGGCTGGGTTTCTGTACAGCACTTTGAGATATCAACTGTTGTACGAAGGGCTATCTAAATGAATTTGATTTGATTTGATGGGTTCCGCTGGTGTACAGCAATCTTTAAGTCATACCACAGATTCTCAATTGGATTGAGTTCTGGTCTTTGACTACGCCAAGACATTTAAATGTTTCCCTTTAAACCACTCGAGTGTTGCTTTAGCAGTATGCTTAGGGTCATTGTCCTGCTGGAAGGTGAACCTTCGTCCCAGTGTCAAATCTCTAGAAGACTGAAACAGCTTTCCCTCAAGAATTTCCCTGTATTTAGCGCCATCCATCATTCCTTCAATTCTGACCAGTTTCCCAGTCCCTGCCAATGAAAAACATCCCCACAGCATGATACTGCCACCACGATGCTTCACTGTGGGGATGGTATTCTCAGGGTGATGAGAGGTGTTGGGTTTGCACCAGACATAACATTTTCCTTGATGGCCAAACAGCTAAATTTGAGTCTCATCTGACCAGAGCACCTTCTTCCATATTTCTGGGAAGTCTCCCACGTGGCTTTTGGCGAACACCAAACGTGTTTGAGCTTTTTTTTTCTTTAAGCGATGGCTTTTTTTCTGGCCACTCTTCCGTAAAGCCCAGCTCTGTGGAGTGTACGGCTTAGAGTGGTCCTATGGACAGATACTCCAATCTCCGCTGTGAGGCTTTGCAGCTCCTTCAGGGTTATCTTTGGTCTCTGCGTTGCCTCTGATTAATGCCCTCCTTGCCTGGTCCGTGAGTTTTGGTGGGCGGACCTCTCTTGGCAGGTTTGTTGTGGTGCCATATTCTTTCTATTTTTTAATATTGGATTTAAATGGTGCTCAGTGGGATGTTCAATGTTTCTGATATTTTTTTATAACCCAACCCTGATCTGTACTTCTCCACAACTTTGTCCCTGACCTGTTTGGAGAGCTCCTTGGTCTTCATGGTGCCGCTTGCTTGGTGGTACTCCTTGCTTAGTGGTTTTGCAGACTCTGGGGCCTGTCAAACCAGGTGTATATATACTGAGAGCATGTGACACTTAGATTGCACACAGGTGAACTTTATTTGACTAATTATGTGACTTCTGAAGGTAATTTGTTGCACCAGATCTTATTTAGGGGCTTCATAGCATAGAGGTAGCATAGAGGTGAATACATATGCACGCACCACTTTTCAGTTTTTTAGAATTTTTTGAAACAAGTTCTTTTTTTATTTCACTTCACCAATTTGCACTATTTTGTGTATGTCCATTACATTAAATCCAAACAAAAATCCATTTCAATTACAGTTTGTAATGCAACAAAAAAGGAAAAACGCCAAGGGGGATTGTAATGTCGGTTTGAAGAAGTGGACCAAGGTGCAGCGTGGTACGTGTTCATGATTTTTAATCAAACTGAACACTAGAACAAAAAATAACAAAGCGGAACAAACTAAACAGTTCTGTCTGGTGCAGACACACAAAACAGAAAATAACTACCCACAAAACCCATGTGGGCAAGAGCTACCTAAGTATGGTTCCCAATCAGAGATAGACAGAGATAGACAGCTGTCCCTGATTGAGAACCATACCCGGCCAAAAACATAGAAATACAAAAACATCGAAAAAAGGACATAGAATGCCCACTCTAGTCACACCTTGGCCTAACCAAAATAGAGAATAAAAGCCTCTCTAAGGCCAGGGCGTGACAGGGATTAATAGTTTTTCAAGGCACTGTACAATTACTGTATATTTTGGGATCCCAATGGTAAACAAAATTATATTTTGGATGCCCAAAGTGTGATAAGGTCTTAAGTTAGTACTACTACAATACAACGTTGTGACTCAAGTGTGTAACCATGGTGAATTCATCAAGACCTATAATCAGTTTGTAATTCTATGTCTGTGAAGACAGTCCTTCAACTAGTTTCTAAAGACTCCTTTCATAACTCATTCTAAACTCCAAAAGTATTGTGCAAATTCACTCACAATCTTTGAAGGACGACACAAGGACACTTGCTTCCAAAACACAGGCATTAATTTGGGGATTCAAGGCTTTTCACAGTGCTTTGAAAGGAAAGCCTTGCGTAACTTTTACTTGACATCTTGGCAGACCTTGGATAATTGTTACTTTTCATTAAAGAAACGGCTCAAATGTTAATAGTTTGTGTAACCTTAGAAAGAGGAGTGTGTGTGAGGTTGACTTGGAGGACCATAGGGTGTTAGGGTCATCAGTGACACGATAGCCGTGTTGTTGACAAAACAAGGGATGTAGGCTGAAGAGCTCTATCTCTTCCTTTAATTCCCTCGTTCTTTCTCTCTTTCTCCTTTTCTACCTCTTTGTCATTCTGCACTAGTGTTTAACAAACATGTAGGCTAAAGAGCTGCTTCTCTCTCTCGCTCTCTCTTTCTCTCGCTTTTTCTCTTTAAAAAAATTAATAAATAATACACACTGAAGCACGACACACTACTCACAATGCACCATGGAGTTCAAGTGCATTTGAAGGAGTTTTTCTTATTATTTCTAAAGCGTTTTATGCGGAAGTTGTATTTAATAATTTCATCAGCAATTGTTAGACAACTAAATATGACAAAAAAGATAAAACATTAATGTTGTAAAAAATATGGTCATGAACAATGTGATAATTGAAATAATCGTATTATTATTAAGATCCCTGTCACGCCCTGACCTTAGAGATTCTTTTAATTCTCTATTTGGTTAGGTCAGGGTGTGACTAGGGTGGGCAATCAATGTTTTCTATTTCTTTGTTTGCCTGGTATGGTTCCCAATCAGAGTCAGCTGTCTATCGTTGTCTCTGATTGGGGATCATATTTAGGCAGCCTTTTCCCACCTGTTGATTGTGGGATCTTGTTTTTGTGTAGCTGCCTGTGAACAGCCCAGAATGTCACGTGTTTTTTTTATTGGTGATTTTCATCTTTATTAAACATGTGGAACTCCAGGTACGTTGCGCCTTGGTCCATTCATTCTGACGATCGTGACAATCCCCAACAAAATTAATCAAGTATTCAAGAAACTATTCAGACCCCTTGGACTTCTTCATTTTTATTGTGTTAAAAAGTGGGATTAAAATGTACAGAAAATACTCTGTCGAAGTGGAAGAAACATTCTATTTTTTTCCATGAATATAAATAAAGAACTAACATGTAGTTATTGCATCGGTATTCATCTTCCCGAGTCAATAAATGTTACAAACACCTGTGGCATCGACTACAGCTGTGTCTTCTTAGTTAAGTCTAGAAGAGCTTTGCAGACAGGGATTGTTCAAGATGTTGGGGATCATGGCTAGACAGCAATTTTCAAGTCTTGCCATACATTTTCAAACATGGCCACTCAGGAACATTCACTCTCTTTAAGGTAAGCAACTCCAGTGTAGATTTGCCCTTGTGTTGTAGGTTATTGTCCTGCTGAAAGGTGAATTCCTCTTTAGGAATCTCCATCACGTTTTTTTTTATCCAGAAAAACTACCCAGGATTTGCTGATGTCAAACATACCCTTAACATGATGCGGCCACTACTATGCTAGAAAATAAGGTTTCTAAATTTTGTGTTGGATTTGCTCCAAACAGAAGGCTTTGCATTTAGGCCAAAAAGTGTATTCCTTTGCTGTGTTTTGTCTGCACTGT
The DNA here is from genome assembly GCF_002021735.2 of Oncorhynchus kisutch. NCBI lineage: Eukaryota > Metazoa > Chordata > Actinopteri > Salmoniformes > Salmonidae > Oncorhynchus > Oncorhynchus kisutch. Next base: position 24,226,439 of record NC_034190.2, read on the forward strand.
TATTTTAGTGCCTTGTTGCATAAGATGCATGTTTTGGAATATTTATTCTGTATATTTGTATTCTTCTTTTTGCTCTGTCTTTTAGGTCATTATTGTGGAGTCACTAGAATGTTGTTGATCCATCCTCAGTTTTCTTCACAGCCACTGAACTCTGTAGCTGTTTTAAAATCACCATTGGCCTCATGGTAACATCTCTGAGCAGTTTCATTCAATCAAATCTATTTATAAAGCCCTTTTTACATCAGCTGATGTCACAAAGTACTGTACAGAAACCCAGCCTAAAACCCCAAACAGCAAGCAATGCTGTTGTAGAAGCACGGTGGCTAGGAAAAACTCCCTAGAAAGGACAGAACCTAGGAAGAAACCTAGAGGGGAACCAGGCTCTGAGGGGTGGCCAGTCCTCTTCTGGCTGCGCCGGATACAGATTATAACAGAACATGTCCAAGATGTTAAAATGTTGATAGATGACCAGCAGGGTCAAATCTAAATCATCACAGTGGTTGTAGAGGGTGCAACAGGTCAGAACCTCAGGAGTAAATGTCAGTTGGCTTTTCATTGCTGATCATTCAGAGTATCTCAACCGCTTCTGCTGTCTCTAGAGAGTTGAAAACAGCAGGTCTGGGACAGGTAGCACGTCCGGTGAACAGGTCAGGGTTCCATAGCCGCAGGCAGAACAGTTGAAACTGGAGCAGCAGCACGACCAGGTTTACTTGGGACAGCAAGGAGTAATCAGGCCAGGTAGTCCTGAGGCATGGTCCTAGGGCTCAAGTCCTCCAAGAGAGAGAGAGAGAAAGAAAGAAAGAGAAAAAGTAAGAGATGAGAATTAGAGAGAGAATACTTAAATTCACATAGGACACCGGATAGACAGGAGAAATACTCCAGATATAACAGACTGACTCTAGCCCCCCGACACATAAACTATTGCAGAATAAATACTGGAGGCTGAGACAGGAGGGGTCGGGAGACACTGTGGTCCCGTCCGACGATACCCCCGGACAGGGCCAAACAGACAGGATATAACCCCACCCACTTTTGCCAAAGAACAGCCCCCACACAACTAGAGGGATATCTTCAACAACCAATTTACCATCCTGAGACAAGGTCGAGTATAGCCCACGAAGATCTCCCACACGGCACAACCCAAGGGGGGGGGGGGGGGGGGGGGGGCAACCCGGACAGGAAGACCACGTCAGTGATTCTGTCCTGCAGCTCAGTTCAGAAGGACGACTGTATCTTTAATGTGTCTGGGTGGTTTAATACATCATCCACAGGGTAATTACTATATTTTAGTTATGATTTTTTTTTAATTATAAAATAAATATATAAATATGACATAGTATTTTGTGTAGATTGTTGACACAAAAAAAATGACAATTAAATGCACTGTATTTAAGGTAGGCACTAGTGAAAACCGCATCGTCTGTTATCACTATGTAAAGTTCACGGCAGGTGTCGTCATACTGTACACCCACTCCTGGTCCTCACACGCTTGTTATTGTCACTCTGCAACAAGGCTCAGCCTCTATTCTAGAACGCTGTCCACGCATTTCCATTCAAGATGAATGATGCTCCCTTTTCATGCAATGTTGAGTGTGAACAATCAAACCCCTCTGCCCAAGCATTGAATTTGTTTACAGATGTGTGTTGAAATCCTAAATACACAAAGCTGTCGTGCCTTATATTACATTTGCTTCATTTGCTCCAATGTATTGTAAGCATTAGGTGTTTTGTTGTTTGTGTGTTATGTTGTTTTCTTCTGTCTTTGTCCCAATCCAACAGTGCAGGTGGCGTGTCATGTTCTATACTTAATTAATCACAAATACAAGAGGCAGACCTACTGTTTAGCTTAGCTTAGCTGTGGAGAATACAAGTCATTTACAGAGTTGCTGCCTGAAATACTTATGGAAACTACTTCTATATTATACTATGCTTTTAGTTTATTTTCAGATTAGCTTTTTTCCTCAACTCAGCCTGCTACATTCACACGTCGTCTACATTTTTGATGTAAGGAAATCTTTCTTTCTCCCCCTCTCACTCCCCCCCCCCCACCATCTCTCTCTCGTTCTCTCTCACTCGCTCTGACACTCTCTTCTCTATTTCTGAATTCCCTGCATGCATTACTTCTTTCAGACTGAGCAATGATCATAGTTCAGCCTCTTCTCATCCCCTTTTCAGCAGTAACACTTACCCTTCAACAGAATTAATATGTGAAAATCTATTAATTATTAAAAGTCAATTAATTCAACAGGATTCCTCGGTGGAGTTGCGATTCTTCAGTTATTTTTACCATACATGTTGGATAACTATGGTCTCGCTCTCTCTCTCTTCTCCTTTCTCTCTCTCGCTCTTGCTCTCTCATTACGCTCTCTCTCTCTCTCCCTTTTCCTCTCATTCTACTCATTTTCTTTCTCTCTCTCTCTCTCTCTCTCTCTTTGAGATGTAGAGAGAAATGTTCAGAGGTAAGAGGTGATTCTAATGAAGGCATTGATAATGTCATTGATTTGTTGGTGCCTTGGCATTGATACAAGTAAGTAAGAGTCCCAAGAGATGCTCTCTCTGGAGTGATACACGGCGTCAGCCATCTTGAGACAGAATGTACATCATCCACTTAAAGGATTTTGGAGGAATGACAATACTAAGACGTAAAAATCAATACACTGATCCAGACAATACTTATTTGTGATAAAATCACCTGTTGGTTGTTTTTGCAAATCAGAAAGAAATAGGGTTTAAAAAGCATGATTGCTTTAAAGCTCAATGAACAACCACATTTTCCCCCGCTGAAAAAAGCAAATTCCAACATTCCCTTGTTAAAAGAGATAAGAATTGAGAGGGCAATCTTAATGGAGGTTGATTTGTGGAAGCATGGTTTCTAGGGAACAGTGGGTCATCCCATGTTCTCAACAAACATCTCTTCACTAACAATACTTTCTCAGGAATACTCTGCAGGGAAACATCCAAGCCCAGATGATAGCATCTCTCAAGGTAAAAGTGTGGTATTCACACTATCAAAGGCCTTTCTCAGCACAGACGGTCAAAACTCTGAGGAGCAGAGGCAATTTCATTACAGACGCCATCTGTTCAGGAAGGGAGAAAAACTCTCGTTTTACTGAGTTAACATTAATTCCTCTGACGGGCCTATTTCTCCACCCAGCCCACCTTTTCCTCCAGTCCACAGTGTCTCTGGCGCTGTAACAGAGGTGGTTCGGTGAATCACACTTATGATGAGTAAACTTTCTGTGAGACCCAATGACTTGTGTTAGCTCCCCTGGGCTAGGCTGCCTAGGCTTTAGTTTAGCGGGTAACATAGTCTTGTGGCTAGTAGGAGACCCAGGCGGTCAGCGGTCACAGCGGCCCTATCTCAGATCAGCTGTATAATATAGCAGGTCAGATGAGGGCTTCATGGAGGAGTGCAAGGCCACATTTATACTGAAGCAGTTAGATATTATACTGCACTACACTCTTAGATAAAAGGGTTCCAAAAGGGTTCTTTGTCTGTCTTGATAGGATAACTATTTTTGGTTCCATGTAGAACCCTCTTTGGAAAGGGTTCTATATTTAACCCAAAAGGGTTCTATCTGGAACAAAAAATGGTTCTTCAAAGGGTTTTCCTATGGGGACAGCCAAAGAACAATTTAAGATTCTAAATAGCACCTTTTTTCCCTAAGAGTGTAGGTGTCAGACTAAGAGACACTAACAGTCATTATACAGATTCTGAGAAGCGGCGAGGTAATGACATCTCACTATCCTGAAGTAACCACAAGTGTGTCCATATATAGACAGTATAAAGTTCAGCACCGTGGATAGCTCCGCATTCAGTGTTGTACAGGAAATTTACATCACAGATTCAGCACCATGGACAGCATTAATTAGTAAGTAATGCAGGGTTCTGTAGGTTCTGCATAGGCGGCACACATACTCTGACCCCCTGATCAAAGAAACAAAGCTGCAGTGAGGTCACCATGTTTGTGCCAAAGATAGAGCATCAGAGAAGCTGGGCCATACAGAGACAGGAAGAATGTCTCACCCTAAATGAACACACATGCATACACACACACACACACTGACCCCGTCACAGAGAGAGGAGAGGAGACAGGGAGCAGAGTGTATCTTCCTGCTGCTAATCAGAAGGCTAATGTGAAGAGGCAGCGGAGAGAATAGAGTCAGCGTTGTGAGTGACACCTCATTGAGGAGGCATGACATTCCATCCATCCCCATGTTTCTGCACACTTGCCACGGTGACACACAGATGATGAGGCCAGCATCATGGCACACAGACACAGACACAGCACAGCGACAACTCAATCAGTACGGAGCCTCAACAACATACCACTCTGAACAGACAGGTTCCAACACTCAAGATTATCTATCTGATAGTCTGAGATAGGGTTAGAGCATCTTCATGTTCTCTTTAGGTGTCAGGGAGAATATGGTTATGGTTAGGGGTAGCAATGTAACAATCATGGTACAGCTTTATGTAATGATTGTGGCGACGCGTATAAGTCATCACATGTACTGTAGACTCAGTCAATGTTTATTCCATCAGGAACTGCTGTCAGGGTGTGACCAGATGTCAAATACGATCTGAACACTATTTTAGCAAATGCCCTATAGTAAAGTTCTGCGAAAGTAAGTTATCACATGTGCAGACTTGGTCAAGGTCATTTTTCATGTGATGATTGGACGGAATTCCAGGAAATGTAATTTGGTGTGTGTACATGGGCCACAGTATATGAATATTCATAGACATTTTGTAAACAATTAACCAATTTCACTGGAGATGCCATGGAGCAGCTGTCATTTGGATCAGGTGTTCATCTCTTCCTATTGAATGCACCAAATGTCCTTTACTTCCTGGATGCTAGTTCAACAGAGTTGGGGAGTATAGTATTGGACAATGAGTTTACAATTTACAGATTACACATGTGTATCAATATCAATATCTGTAACCTTCATCTAACAAGGTTGTAGAAGAGGTAAGAGGAGGGTTAACTTGAATAATTGAATAAAGAAGTTAAATACACACCTTACTGTTGGTCCTTTCCAATTTGCACGGACGACACGACCAAGACGTTAAACAAACATCACAAACAATGACTCAGCTCTGAATAGGCTCTCTTTCTGGAATTTGTTAACAAACCTACTCAAATATCACAAACAATGACTCAGCTCTGAATAGGCTCACTTTCTGGCATTTGTTAACAAACCTACTCAAACATCAACAAACAATGACACAATTTTGAATAGGCTCTCTTTCTGGCATTTGTTAACAAACCCACTCATGCACGGTGACAAATGACAAACCAAGATTTGATTTACTGTTATTATAAAAAATGGAGGTGATTCAAATACCACACGGTCATTGAACATGGACATGTTAGCATCACTCCAAGGACAAACTGTGGAGAGTAATACAATGAAAGACATCGGAAGTGAATTATGATCCTGTAAGATGCTCATGTCCACACATCCAGAAATGCACACATGAGAAACATGATCCATCATGACCTCAGAGCTCAGAGCTCAGAGCCAGGTCAGATGAGAGGCATGGAAGTGGAGGAAGGATTGAATGAATACAAGAAGTGGATCAAGGGGAGGATGGTGACTTAAAGAAGAAAGGGAAGAGAAAGGAAGGAGTGGGAGAGAGGTTTCAGAAGAGGGTCAAATAGGGGCAAGGTATTAGGACTCCTAGAAAAAGGACACCTGGAACGAACCCACACACTCACAAAGGTAGTCACCTCAGAAAGGAACGGAAGCAATTATCCTATTTCAGTGATATTATCATGTCTTGGAGATATCTCCATTTGATGAGGAAAACATTCCTTTTAAAATGGGGAGAAACGGAACGCTTTCTGCATGAATTGCTGTGAGAATAACATGTCCCTTGTCTTGTGATGAACCACCTGGTGCCACCGTCTGCTGAGTCGAGAACAAAAAGTAGGTTTCAAACATTACATTCATATGCCTTTCCACTATTATTCAGCATTAAAATACTATTTGAACACGTTGTTCTTCAACAACAACCAGTGTCTGGTTGTGTCTTCCAAAAAAGGATAGAAGAGAGAAAAATCCGATAAAATGACGCAACTACGACATTTTCATATCCTGGTCTTAGTCAGTGTGTTTTGATGTAAGATGCTGTGTGGGTCACATGGTTTCACTGACCTTTTATGGTAATACTGTTCTCATGTGGCTGTGGGCATAATCCACTGGGTCTAATCACACTGCTGGAGGGACATTGAGTAATACCTGAGTAATTATCGTTGTGATGGGGAGTGGGTCTCCTCTCCTCCTCTCCTTCTCTCCAGTTTCCCCCCTGCCAGACAGGTCTGAGAGAGATATCACCCGCTGTAACTGAGCACCAGGGATCAATGGAAGAATGCTGCTTAGAATTCTGGACACTCGTATGGTCTCTGCACAGCGCCACGTGTCATCCGATATGGCCCACGTTTCCTACTGTGTACGTACGCACAAACACATTGTGAGGTCTCACTCCCTCCTCTTCGCCACTTAATTAAGCATGTTCTTCAGAAAGCTCCTCAAACATCATACTATGGAAGTGGGTGGATCTCCAATTTGGTTCTCGATCATGCATATGTTTAGCTAATGCAGGATGCAGGATTTTTGCATTGAATTTCATAATTACATAAATGTATTGCGCCATTTCAGGGTGATAAGCTGCTACTGGACTGGTGGTTTCAGGGTAATAAGCTGCTACTGGACTGGTGGTTTCAGGGTAATAAGCTGCTACTGGACTGGTGGTTTCAGGGTGATAAGCTGTTACTGGACTGGTGGTTTCAGGGTGATAAGCTGCTACTGGACTGGTGGTTTCAGGGTGATAAGCTGCTACTGGACTGGTGGTTTCAGGGTAATAAGCTGCTACTGGACTGGTGGTTTCAGGGTAAAAAGCTGCTACTGGACTGGTGGTTTCAGGGTAATAAGCTGCTACTGGACTGGTGGTTTCAGGGTAATAAGCTGCTACTGGACTGGTGGTTTCAGGGTAATAAGCTGCTACTGGACTGGTGGTTTCAGGGTGATAAGCTGCTACTGGACTGGTGGTTTCAGGGTGATAAGCTGCTACTGGACTGGTGGTTTCAGGGTAATAAGCTGCTACTGGACTGGTGGTTTCAGGGTGATAAGCTGCTACTGGACTGGTGGTTTCAGGGTGATAAGCTGCTACTGGACTGGTGGTTTCAGGGTAATAAGCTGCTACTGGACTGGTGGTTTCAGGGTAATAAGCTGCTACTGGACTGGCGGCCATATTGATTGACTGAGAGGAAAACCTTTCATTGTTGACCAACTGCAGTTCTATGTATGTGGGATGCATGGATAATGTATAGACATATGCTGTGTATTAATCTATGTATGCCTCAATTCTCTCAGCATACCAATCAATTCATTATTCTTTGAGAGGAAAAATGTACCTTCAAGTTGTTGAACTTTTCGATAAGCAAATACTTAGGACTAATTTCTTTCCTTTTTGTTTAGTGCTTATGCTGGGGACTATGAATTAGAATGTTGCGTACATTGTATGGAATACTTTTTTTTTTAATATCAGTGAAGTGATGAATTAAGAATTTAAAGAATGTAGTATATTTTTGAATGAATGGAGATGATCATTGGTTGGTAATCATACTATTGTGTTATGTTAATACTGTCTATACTTGGTCGTTTCTGTACTGTCAGATAAGGTCTTACAGATGTATTTCTTCACCTTTCAAACTCTTACCTGAAGCATACACTCTTAGAAAAAAGGTGCTATCTAGAGGGTTCTTTGGCTGTCCCCATAGGAGAACTCTTTGAAGAACCTTTTTGCTTCGAGGTAGAACCCTTTTGGTTCCTGTCACGTCCTGACCTTAGTTCCTTTGTTATGTTTCTTGTTTAGGTTGGTCAGGGCGTGAGTTGGGGTGGGCATTCTATGTGTTGTTCTAGTTTTGGTTTTCTATGTGTTTGGCCTGGTATGGTTCTCAATCAGAGGCAGCTGTCAATCGTTGTCTCTGATTGAGAAGCATACTTAGGTAGCCTGTTTTTCCCACTTGTTTGTGGGTAGTTGTTTTCTGTTTTGTGTGTTTGCACCTTACAGGACTGTTTCGTTCACTCTCTTTGTTGTTTTGTTATTCAGTGTTCAGTTGATTTATTAAATATTAACATGGACACATACCACGCAGCGCATTGGTCCGATCTTGACTACTCTTCCTCAGATGACGAGGAGAATCGTTACAGTTCCAGGAAGAACCCTTTCCAGAACCCAAAAGGTTTCTACCTGGAACCAATATGGGTTCTACCTGGAACCAAAAAGTGTTCTCCTATGGGGATGGCCAAAGAACCCTTTTGGAACCCTTTTTTCAAACAGTGTAGCTTTCATTTTCTTAACCAGGTCATGAGATGATCACCTAATCACCTAGTCATTCTAATCACATCTCTAGTTTGATGGAACATCCATGAGAAATTCAGAAGAGATCACAGCAGGTTTAGGTTATTCTAGTTAGTGACATGGCATTTGTCCCACTTTGATAGAAATGCCTGAGAATAAAGCAGCCTGCTCAGTGTGAATTAGATAATTGGTCTACACGGGGTTTATGAGAGTCGGGCAGACATCAGAGACACTTCCTTCTATTGGATCAGCACCTACTGGGCTATGAGCTTTGGCCCTGCTGGGGGAGACGTTGGATGATCCCTTTATGTCACAATTAGTCCTAGATTCAATCAGATCAAGCGTTAAGCGGAATAGCTGGGGCTCCGTAGGGGAGGGCTGCAGTTTTACGGGCTCCTAATCAAATGTGCTATTTTGTTTGTTATTTTGCATTGCTTGTAACTCATTTTGTATATAATGTTGCTGCTACCATCTCTTATGACCAAAAAGAGCTTCTGGACATCAGAACAGCGATTACTCACCTCGAACTGGACAAAGATTTTTTTTGTCAAGACAAGGCCCAAATTCCCGTCATCAGCATGAAGAAAAGACGGAGGAAAAGGGGGAGGAGGGCGAGGTGCCTTGTAGGAATTCGCTGACGAGTAGGTAAACCACCACTTGCCTCCGTATTATTGGCCAACGTGCAATCAATGGAATACAAACTGGATGATCTACGAGGAAGACTATCCTACCAACGGGACATTAAAAACTGTATTATCGTATGTTTCACCTAGACTTGGCTGAACGACGACACAGATAATATAGATCTGGCAGGCTTCTCTGTGTTTCGGCAGGACAGAACAGCTACGTCTGGTAAGACGAGGGGTGTGTGTGTCTATTTGCCAATAACTGCTGGTGGGCGATGTCTAATATTAAAGGAGTCTCGGGGTATTGCTCGCCTGAGGTAGAATACCTCATGTTAAGCTGTAGACCACACTATCTACCAAGAGAGTTCTTATCTATATTATTCATAGCCATATATTTACCACCACAAACCGATGTGGCAATAAGACCGCACTCAACAAGCTCTATAAGGCCATAAGCAACACATAGGTGTTCCTTTTGTCCAGGTGGGAAAGGACGTTGTGGAAGGCGATTGAGATTCTATCATCTGTGGATCTGTTGGGGCAGTATATAAATTGGAGTGGTCTAGGGTTTCTGGCATGATGGTGTTGATGTGAGTCTTGACCAGTCTTTCAAAGCACTTCATTGCTACAGAGGTGAGTGCTACGGAGCAGTAATAATTTACGCAGGTTACCTTTGCTTTCTTGGGCACAGGGACTATGGTGGTCTGCTTGAAACTTGTAGGTATTACAGACTCGGTCAGATGTGTACGTACGGTCACTGTTAAAATATTCTAACTTGTAACAGTAAGTTGAGACCCCGACTGAGAGGGGGGTGGGGGGTTATCTGAGGACCTTCAAAAGGAGGATGTGGCCCACGGGCCACCAGTTGTCCATCCCTGGTGTAGAGTATATTGAAATAATTACACTCAAATGAAAAAATCATTAAACAAAATAATGAGGGTTTCTATCATCCTAATTGAGGTGTAGATTACATCTCACATTCCAGTGTTCCAAGTTGTAAACAAGGCTGCTTGGGATTTCTGTTAATGCGACTTCGTGCAGCCAATGGCAAAGTCAGCTTTAGGTGTAATGCCAGGAGGCACTTGTGGATTTGACAGCTCTAATGCAGTTCCACCTCTGACACCATCAAAACAACCGCTATGCGTCTGTCAGCTAAAGCGGATCTGATTGAATAGATAGAGCCAATTGTGTCAATGAGGACTGGTGCCAACGTGAGCTTAAAGCACCAGAATGTTTTGATGTGTGTATGTGTGTATATGTGTGTGTGTTTACGTGTACGTGTCTGTGTATGTGCCCGCATGCATATTTGCGATGATGTTCCTATGTGCGTAGGTACATGCATGGCCCAGCTCTTTACTACTATGGGTAAAGTCACGGGAGTTCAACACAACATCCCCCTGAGAGAGAAAGGGAGACAAGGATAGCAATGCCTTCATAAACACTGCCTACATGATCTCCATGCAGCCGCAATTATCCTGTCAGCTGGGGGTCATATGACCAGCCAAGAGAGAGAATATCCTACAATCTAACATCATAGAGATAGATACTCATCTTTCTATTTGTGCCGTAATAGTGTCTGTGACAGCATGGGCAGCACCATTGAGGCTATCTCCAAGTAGTCAATTTTCTTCTTCACGATTGGCTGATCCCACCTGACGACCTGGTTGGGCATGACTCCAACAGGGTCACCAGGATGGATCAGCCAATGAAGTTGGAAGTCCCACCCAGTTGATTATATTAAAATGGTGCAAGCCCACAATGGCACTGCCCATACTAATACAGCATTTTGACCACTTGAGGCTATGGTCTCTATGGTCAACATACTAGCAGGACGTCCACTTATTATAATGTCAACATGCTAGTAGCAGGTCCACTTATTATGACGTCAACATGCTATCAGCAGGTCCACTTATTATAATGTCAACATGCTAGTATCAGGTCCACTTATTATGACGTCAACATGCTATCAGCAGGTCTACTTATTATAATGTCAACATGCTAGTAGCAGGTCCACTTATTATGACGTCAACATGCTATCAGCAGGTCCACTTATTATAATGTCAACATGCTAGTAGCAGGTCCACTTATTATGACGTCAACATGCTATCAGCAGGTCCACTTATTATGATGTCAACATGCTACCAGCAGGTCCACTTATTATGATGTCAACATGCTACCAGCAGGTCCACTTATTATGATGTCAACATGCTAGCATGATGTCCACTTATTATGACATCAACATGCTAGCAGCAGGTCCACTTATTATGACCTTAAAGCAGGGTAGGAATTACAGTGGAGAAAGAGGCGGCTTGGCTCCACCTTTGCAACAAAGGTCAAACTTTGGGGGATCTCTAAATAATGCTAATTGAATCATTCTTCTATTTGGTTCAAATGCATTGGTAAATAGGTTTTACAGTGGTAAATATGAAAATAAAATCTTACAAATGAAATAAACACCCCCACCTCTCTATCATGGTTTAAACCAGGGGTGTCAAACTCATTCCACGGATGGCCTAGTGTCTGCAGATATTTTTTCTTTTTTCTTCAATTAAGCCCTAGACAAGCAGGTGTGGGGAGTTTCTTACTAATTACTGACCTTAATTAATCAATCAAGAGGAGCAAAACCAGACACTCAGCCCTCTGTGTAATGAGTTTGACACCTGTGGTTTAAACCATTTATTTCTATGTGGAGGCGCTGTCCACTCAGTAGTGCTGAATTTCCACCTCAGCTGAGCTCCTTTACGCATAGATTTTCCTTTGTACTTCCTCATTTTCACCATTTGTTTGCCATGTGTCCCTTGATAAAAAAAATAGCCTTTATTCCAATGCATTACATTTATCCTTGTTTGCTTTAGTCAGTCAGCTGTTTAGAGCGCTCATTGCTTTGGTTTTCAGGTGGGTGTGGTTAATGGTGTTGTCCGTGTCCATCCGTATCCATTTATTTAGCTTTTTTATTTTCTGTCAATATTTGTTTTCTTTCCTGGATCCATTGATGATGGATGACAATATCACTAGACAACTATCCTACAGCTAGACACCAATGTGCATCCAATTCATCCAACAAGTATACGTTAAGACATTAGGCTTATAGTTGATTCTTTCGGTTAGAAGCATTTGATTTTGCAATGGCATAGGCCAACATTATTTAGAATTTGTGTGCCCATGAGAACTGTTTTTACAGTGAAACATCATTAAATGTTACGTAGGTATAGTTACACGTACAGTGCATTTTCCCAGATCTCCAAGATCCACAGGGTTTAATTAAGTTCAATGCGCTAATTCAAATGTTAAATGCTTAATAATGACAAACAATACTGTCATAAATGTCATTAATGTAAGGAAAGAAAGGTAGCATTTTATGTCACACGATCT